>NW_025970472.1:0-12114 GCF_021869965.1 Rhincodon typus | reverse complement strand
GAGTCATTTGTTGAATGAGAGATTTTAATGTTCAATTGTGCTAATCTGACTGAAGTAATCATTTCAGTTAAACTCGCAACTTGATTTGAGTCATTTGGTTCGTATGACTTTTTCATGTTCCAAAGTGCTAATCTCTTGAGGGATCCTTACTAGCAACATGCTTTGAGGCATTTGGTCAAACTGAGATGGTGATGTAGCAGTGTGATTATCTCACTGAAATAAGCGTTTTCGTTAAACTAGCAACATGCTTTGAGTCATTTGTTGAATGCGAGTTTTTGATGTTCCAAATTTCTTTTCTCTATGAAATAAGTGTTTCAGTCATTCCAGCATACATTTTGACTCATTCGGTGAATGAGAAGATTTATTAATGCATTGGACTGATCTGACTGAAGTAATATTTCCAGATAAACTAGCAACATGATTTGAGTCATTTGTTGAACGAGTGATTTTAATACTACAATGTGCTGATCTGACTGAAGTAATCTTTTTAGTTAAACTAACAACATGCTTTGAGTCATTTGGTGAAAGACAGATTTTGAAGTGCCAATAGTGCTGATCTCACTGAAATAAGCGTTTAAGTTAAACTCGCAACACGATTTCAGTCATTTGTTGAATGCGAGATTTTAACGTTCCAAAGTGCTAATCTCACTGAATTAATCTTTTTAGTTAAACTAACAACATGCTTTGCGTCATTTGGTGAAAGAGAGATTTTGAAGTACCAAAGTGCTTATCTCACTGAGATAAGCGTTTCAGTTAAACTCGCAAAATACTTTGAGTCATTTGTTGAGTATGGTACTTTGATGTTCCAAAGAGCTTTTTTCAATGAAATAAGTGATTCTGTCAATCCAGCATACATTTTGAGTCATTTGGTGAATGAGAAATCTTATTGTTGCATTGTGCTGATCAGACTGAAGTCATCTTTTCGGTTAATTAACAACATGCTTTGTGTCATTTGGCGAATTTGTGATTTTGGTATCTCACTGATATAAGTGCTTCAGTCATACCAGAATATTTTTTGAGTCATTTGGTGAATGTTTGATTTTCATGTTCCAAAGGGCTTATCTCACTGAAATAAGCGTTTTAGTTAAACTAGCAACATACTTTGAGTCATTTGTTGAATGAGAGATTTTACTATTTTAAAGTGCTAATCTCACTGAGATAAGCGTTTTAGTTGAACTAGCAACTTGCTTTGTCTCATTTGGTGCAAGGGAGATTTTGATGTACCAATGTGCTTCTGTCACTCAAATCAGCGTTTTAGTTAAACGAGCAACATACTTTGAGTCATTTGTTGAGTATGAGATTTTGATGTTCCAAAGTGCTTTTCTCGATGAAATAAGTGTTTCAGTCAATCCACGATACATTTTGGGTCATTTGGTGAATGAGGGATTTTAACGTCCCAAAGTGTTTATCTCACTGAAATAAGCATTTCAGATAAACGAGCAAAATGCTTTGAGTCATTCGGTGAATGCGAGATTTTCATGTTCCAAAGTGCTTATATCAATGAAAAAAGTGTTTTAGTCAAACTAGCAACATGCTTTGAGTCATTTGGTGAAAGAGGGATTTTAATTTTCCAGTGTGCTAATCTCACTGAGGTAATCATTTTAGTCAAACTAACAACATGCTTTGAGGCATTTGGTGAAAGTGATATTTTGATGTACCAATGTGCTTCTGTCACTCAAATCAGCGTTTTAGTTAAACTGACAACATGGTTTGAGTCATTTGATGTACGAGAGATTTTGATGTTTCAAAGTGCTTTTCTTCCTGCTATAAGCATTTCAGTTAAAAAACGAATTGAGGCATTTGGTGATAGTGAGATTTTGATGTACCAATGTGCTTATCTCACTGAAATAAACGTTTTCGTTAAACTGGCAACATGCTTTGAGTCATTTGTTGAATGTGAGATTTTGATGTTCCAAATTGCTTTTCTCTCTGAAATAAGTGTTTCAGTCAATCCAGCAAACATTTTGAGTCATTTGGTGAATGAGAAATCTTATTATTCCTTAGTGCTAATCAGACTGAAGTAATCTTTTTGGTTAATTAACAACATGCTTTGAGTCATTTGGCGAATGTGTGATTTTTGTATCTCACTGATATAAGTGCTTCGGTCATACCAGAATATATTTTGAGTCATTTGGTGAATATGTGATTTTCATGTTCCAAATTGCTTATCTCAATGAAAAAAGCGGTTTAGTTAAGCGAGCGACATGCTTTCAATCATTTGGTGAATGAGAGACTTTGATGTTTCAAATTGCTTATATTACTGAAATAATTGTTTCTGTTAAAAAACCAAAGTGCTTTGTGCCGTCCGGTTAAAGAGAGATTTTGATCTACCAAAGTGCTTATCTCACTGAAATAAGCGTTTCAGTTAAAATAGCAACATGATTTAAGTCATTTGGTGCGTATGACTTTTTCATTTTCCAAAGTGCTAAGCTCTTGAGGCAATCTTTTTAGTTCAACTAACAACATGATTTGAGTCATTTGTTGATGGAGAGATTTTACTGTTCCAATGTGCGAATCTCACTGATGTAATGTTTTTAGTTAAACTAAGAACATGTTTTGAGTCATTTGGTGAAAGAGAGATTTTGAAGTACAAAAGTGCTTATCTCACTGAGATGAGCGTTTTAGTTAAACTAGCAACATGCTTGGAGTCATTTGGTGAAAGAGAGATTTTGAAGTGCCAAAGTGCTTATCTGACTGAAATAAGCGTTTAAGTTAAATGAGCAACATGATTTCATCCAATTGTTGAATGAGAGATTTTAATGTTCCAAAGTGCTAATCTCACTGAAGTAATCTTTTTAGTTAAACTAACAACATGCTTTGAGTCATTTGGTGAAAGCGAGATTTTCAAGTAGCAAAGTATCACTGAAATAAGCATTTTAGTTAAACTAAGAACATGATTTGAGTCATTTGTTGAATGTGAGATTTTAATGTTCCAAAGTGCTAATCTGACTGAAGGAATTTTTTAGTTAAACTAACAACATGCTTTGAGTCATTTGGTGAAACAGAGATTTTGAAGTACCAAAGTGCTTATCTCACTGAGCTAAGCGTTTTTGTTAAACGAGCAACATACTTTGAGTCATTTGTTGAGTATGAGATTTTGATGTTCCAAAGAGCTTTTCTCGATGAAATAAGTGTTTCAGTCAATCCACGATACATTTTGGGTCATTTGGTGAATGAGGGTTTTAAACGTCCCAGAGTGTTTATCTCACTGAAATAAGCATTTCAGATAAACGAGCAAAATGCTTTGAGTCATTCGGTGAATGCGAGATTTTCATGTTCCAAGTGCTTGTATCAATGAAAAAAGTGTTTTAGTCAAACTAGCAACATGCTTTGAGTCATTTGGTGTATGAGTGATTTTGATATTTCAAAGTGCTTATCTTACTGCTATAAGCGTTTCAGTTAAACAACGAACGTGATTTGAGACATTTGGTGAAAGTGAGATTTTGATGTACCAATGTGCTTCTGTCACTCAAATAAGCGTTTTAGTGAAACTAGCAACATACTTTGAGTCATTTGTTTCGTGTGAGATTTTGATGTTACAAAGTGCTTTTCTCGATGAAATAATTGTTTCAGTTAATCCAGTTTACATTTTGAGCCATTTGCTGAATGAGGGATTTCAACGTCCCAAAGTGTTTATCTCACTGAAATAAGCATTTGAGGTAAAGAGCGACATGCTTTGAGTCATTCATTGAATGTGAGATTTTCATGTTCCAAAGTGCTTGGATCAATGAAAAAAGTGTTTTAGTCAAATTAGCAACATCATTTGAATTATTTGGTGAATGAGAGATTTTGATGTTTCAAATGCCTTATATTACTGAAATAAGCGGTTTTGTCTAAGATCCAAAGTGCTTTGAGTCATTTGGTGAAAGAGAATTTTTGATGCACCAAAGTGCTTATCTCACTGAAATAAGCGTTTTAGTTTAACTATCAACTTGATTTGAGTCATTTGTGGAGTATGACTTTTTCATGTTCCCAAGTGTTAATCTCTTGAGGCAATCTTTTTATTTCATCTAACAACATGGTTTGAGTCATTTGGTGAATGAGAGATTTTGTTGTTGCATAGTGGTTATCTCAATGAAAAAAGCGTTTTAGTTAAAGTCGCAACATGCTTTCAGTCATTTGGTTAATGAGAGATTTTGATGTTCCAAAATTCTACTCTGACTGAAGTAATCTTTCTAGATTAATTAACAACATGCTTTGTCTCGTTTGGTTAAAGTGAGATTTTGAAGTACCAAAGTGCTTATAGCACTGAAATAAGCGTTTTAGTTAAACTAGCAACATGCTTTGAGTCATTTGTTGAATGCGTGATTTAGATGTTCTAAATTGCTTTTCTCTCTGAAATAAGTGTTTCAGTCGATCCAGCATACATTTTGAGTCATTTGGTGAATGAGAAATGTTATTGTTCCATAGTGCTAATCAGACTGAAGTAATCTTTTTGTTTAATTAACAGCATGCTTTGAGTCATTTGGTGAATGTGTGATTTTCATGTTCCAAATTGCTTATCTCAATGGAAAAAGCGGTTTAGTTCAACTAGCAACATGCTTTCAATCATTTGGTGAATGAGAGATTTTGATGTTTCAAATTGCTTATATTACTGAAATAAGTGTTATTGTTAAAGAACCAAAGTGCTTTGTGTCATCCGGTGAAAGAGAGATTTTGATCTACCAAAGTGCTTATCTCACTGAAATAAGCGTTTCAGTTAAACGAGCAACTTGATTTGAGTCATTTGGTGAATGAGGGATTTTGATCTTTCAAAGTGCTTATCATACTGAAATAAGCGTTTTAGTTAAACAACGGACGTGGTTTGAGGCACTTGGTGAAACTGAGATTGTGATGAGCCAGTGTGATTGTCTCACTGAAATAAGCGTTTTCGTTAAACTAGTAATATGCTTTGAGTCATTTGTTGAATGCGATATTTTGATGCTCCAAATTGCTTTTCTCTCTGAAATAAGTGTTTCAGTCAATCCAGCATACATTTTGAGTCATTTGGTGAATGAGAATTTCTATTGTTGCATTGTACTGATCTGACTGAATATTTCCAGATAAACCAGCAACATGATTTGAGTCAATTGTTGAATGAGTGATTTGAATACTACAATGTGCTAATCTGACTGAAGTAACCTTTTTAGTTAAACTAACAACATGCTTTGAGTCATTTGTTGCGTGTGAGATTTTGATGTTACAAAGTGCTTTTCTCGATGAAATAAGTGTTTCAGTCAATCCAGTATACATTTTGAGTCATTTGCTGAATGAGGGATTTTAACGTCCCATAGTGTTTATCTCACTGAAATAAGCATTTGAGGTAAACGAGCAACATGCTTTGAGTCATTCGGTGAATGCGAGATTTTCTTGTTCCAAAGTGCTCATCTCACTGAAATAAGTGTTTTAGTTTAACTCGCAACTTGATTTGAGTCATTTGTGGAGTATGAATTTTTCATGTTCCAAAAGTGCTAATCTCTTGAGGCAATCTTTTTATTTCATCTAACAACATGCTTTGAGTCATTTGGTGAATGAGAGATTTTGATGTTCCAAAGTTCTAATCTGACTGAAGTAATCTTTCTCGATTAATTAACAACATGATTTGTCTCGTTTGGTTAAAGTGAGATTTTGAAGTACCAAAGTGCATATAGCCCTGAAATAAGCGTTTTAGTTCAACTGGCAACATGCTTTGAGTCATTTGTTGAATGCGTGATTTTGATGTTCTAAATTGCTTTTCTCTCTGAAATAAGTGTTTCAGTCAATCCAGCATACATTTTGAGTCATTTGGTGAATGAGAAATTTTATTGTTGCGTTGTACTCATTTGACTGAAGTGATCTTTCTCTTTAAACTAACAACATGCTTTGACTCGTTTGGTGAAAGTCAGATTTTGAAGTACCAAAGTGCTTATATCACGGAAATAAGCGTTTCAGTTAAACTAGCAACATGATTTGAGTCATTTGTTGAATGAGAGATTTTAATGTTCCAATGTGCTTGTCTCATTGAGATAAGCGTTTTAGTTGAACTCGCAACGTGCTTTGTGTCATTTGTTGCAAGGGAGATTTTGATCTACCAATGTGCTTCTGTCACTCAACTGAGCGTTTTAGTTAAACTACAACATACTTTGAGTCATTTGTTGAGTATGAGATTTTGATGTTCCAAACTACTTTTCTCGATTAAGTCAGTGTTTCAGTCAATCCAGTTTACATTTTGAGTCATTTGCTGAATGAGGGTTTTTAACGTCCCAAAGTGTTTATCTCACTGACATGAGCATTGGAGGTAAACGAGCAACATGCTTTGAGTCATTCGGTGAATGCGAGGTTTTCCTGTTCCAAAGTGCTTGGATCAATGAAAAAAGTGCTTTCATCCAACTCGCAACATGCTTTGAATCATTTGGTGAATGTGAGGTTTTGATGTTTCAAATTGCTTACATTACTGAAATAAGCGTTTTTGTGAAAGAACCAAAGTGCTTTGAGTCATTTGGTCACAGAGAGTTTTTGATGCACCAAAGTGCTTATCTCACTAAAATAAGCGTTTTAGTTAAACCAGCAACTTTCTTGAGGCAATCTTTTTAGTTCATCGAGCAACATGGTTTGAGTCATTTGGTGAATGAAGGATTTTGATGTTCCAAAGTTCTAATCTGACTGAAGTAATCTTTCTCGATAAACTAACAACATGCTTTGACTCGTTTGGTGAAAGTGAGAATTTGAAGTACCAAAGTGCTTATCTCAATGAGATAAGCGTTTTAGTTTAAATGGCAACGTGCTTTGTTTCTTTTTGTGCAAGGGAGATTTTGATATACCACTGTGCTTCTGTCTCCCAAATAAGCGTTTTAGTTAAACTAGCAACATACTTTGAGTCATTTGTTGAGTAAAGGATTTTAATGTTCCAAACTGCTTTTCTCAATGAAATAAGTGTTTCAGTCAATGCAGGATACATTTTGGGTCATTTGGTGAATGAGAAATTGTGTTGTTCCACAGTACTAATCTGACTGAAGTTATCTTTCCAGATAACCTAACAGCATGCTTTGAGTCATTTGGTGAACGAAAGATTTTGAAGTACCAAAGTGCTTATCTCACTGGAATAAACGTTTTCATTAAACAATCAACGTGCTTTGTGTCATTTGGTGAAAGTGAGATTTTGATGTTCCAAAGTGATTAAGTCAGTGTTTCAGACAATCCAGTTTACATTTTGAGTCATTTGCTGAATGCGGGATTTTAACGTCCCAAAGTGTTTATCTCACTGAAATAAGCATTTGAGGTTAAGGAGCAACATGCTTTCAGTATTTCGGTGAATGCGAAATTTTCATGTTCCAAAGTGCTTGTATCAATGAAAAAAGTGTTTCAGTCAAACTAGCGACATGGTTTGAGTCATGTGGTGAATGAGAGATTTTAATGTTCCTATGTGCTAATTTCAGTGAAGTAATCTTTTTATTTAAACCAACAACATGCTTTGAGTCATTTGGTGAAAGAGAGATTTTGAAGTACCTGTGTGTTTACCTCACTGAAATAAGCGTGTTTGTTAAACTAGCAACATGCTTTGAGTCAATTTTTGAATGCGAGATTTTGATGTTCCAAATTGCTTTTCATTCTGAAATAAGTATTTCAGTCAATCCAGCATACATTTTGAGTCATTTGCTGAATGAGAAATTCTATTGTTGAATTGTAATAATCTGACTGAAGTAATATTTCCAGATAAATTAGCAAAATGATGTGAGTCATTTGTTGAATGAGTGATTTTAATGTTCCAAAGTGCTAATCTCACTGAAGTGATCTTTTTAGTTAAACTAACAACGTGCTCTGAGTCATTTGGTGAAAGAGAGATTTTGAAGTACCAAACTGCACCTATCACTCAAATGAGCGTTTTAGTTAAACTAGCAACATACTTTGAGACATCTGTTGAATGAGAGATTTTAATGTTCCAAAGTGCTAATCTCACTGAGATAAGCGTTTTAGTTGAACTAGCAACTTGCTTTGTCTCATTTGGTGCAAGGGAGATTTTGATGTACCAATGTGCTTCTGTCACTCAAATCAGCGTTTTAGTTAAACGAGCAACATACTTTGAGTCATTTGTTGAGTATGAGATTTTAATGTTCCAAAGTGCTTTTGTCGATGAAATAAGTGTTTCAGTCAATCCAGAATACATTTTGGGTCATTTGGTGAATGAGGGATTTTAACGTCCTAAAGTGTTTCTATCAATGAAATAAGCATTTCAGATAAACGAGCAAAATGCTTTGAGTCCGTCGGTGAATGCGAGATTTTCATGTTCCAAAGTGCTAACATCAATGAAAAAAGTGATTTAGTCAAACTGGCAACATGCTTTGAGTCAGTTCGTGAATGACAGATTTTGATGTTTCAAAGTGCTTATCTTACTGCGATCAGCGTTTCAGTTAAACAATAAACGTGCTTTGAGGCATTCGGTGAAAGTGAGATTTCGATGTACCAATGTGCTTCTGTCACTCAAATAAGCGTTTTAGTTAAACTAGCAACATACTTTGAGTCATTTGTTGTGTATGAGATTTTGATGTTCCAAAGTGCTTTTCTCGATTAAGTCAGTGTTTCTGACAATCCATTTTACATTTTGAGTCATTTGGTGAAAGAGAGACTTTGAAGTAACAAAGTGCTTATCTCACTGAGATGAGCATTTTAGTTGAACAATCAACGTGATTTCTGTGATTTGGTGCAAGGGAGATTTTGATGTACCAATGTGCTTCTGTCACCCAAATAAGCGTTTTACTTAAACTAGCAACATACTTTGCGTCATTTGTTGCGTGTGAGATTTTGATATTACAAAGTGCTTTTGTCGATGAAATAAGTGTTTCAGTCAATCCAGGATTCATTTTGAGTCATTTGGTGAATGAGAAATTGTATTGTTCCACAGTACTAATCTGACTGAAGTAATCTTTCCAGATAACCTAACAGCATGCTTTGAGTCATTTGGTGAAAGAGAGATTTTGAAGTACCAAAGTGCTTCTCTCACTGGAATAAACGTTTTCGTTAAACAACCAACATGCTTTGTGTCATTTGGTGAAAGTGAGACTATGATGTACCAATGTGCTTCTGTCTCTCAAATAAGTGTTTTAGTTAAACTAGCAACATACTTTGAGTCATTTGTTGAGTATGAGATTTCGATGTTCCAAAGTGCTTTTCTATATTAAGGCAGTGTTTCAGTCAATCCAGTTTACGTTTTGAGTCATTTGCTAAATGAGGGTTTTTAACGTCCCAAAGTGTTTATCTCACTGAAATAAGCATTTGCGGTAAACGAGCAACATGCTTTGAGTCTTTCGGTGATTGGAAATGGAAAATTTCGCAAAGTGCTTATATAAATGAAAAAAATGTTTCAGTCAAACTAGTAACATGCTTTGAGTCATTTGGTGAAAGAGAGATTTTGAAGTACCAGTGTGCTTACAGCACTGAAATAAGCGTTTTCGTTAAACGAGCAACATGCTTTGAGTAATTTGTTGAATGCGAGATTTTGATGATCCAAATTGCTTTTCTCTCTGAAATAAGTGTTTCAGTCAATCCAGCATACATTTTGAGTCATTTGGTGAATGAGAAATCTTATTGTTCCAAAGTGCTAATCAGACTGAAGTAATTTTTTTCGTTAATTAGCAACATGCTTTGATTCATTTGTTGAGTATGAGATTTTGATATTCCAAAGTGCTTTTTTCGATGAAATAAGTGTTTCAGTCAATCCAGGAGACATTTTGGGTCATTTGGTGAATGAGGGATTTTAACGTCCCAAAGTGTTTGTCTCACTGAAATAAGCATTTCAGATAAACGAGCAACATGCTTTTAGCATTCGTTGAAAGTGAGATTTTCATTTTCCAAAGTGCTTATATCAATGAAAAAAGTGTTTTATTCAAACTAGCAACATGCTTTGAGTCATTTGTTGAATGAGAGATTTTAATGTTCAATTGTGCTAATCTGACTGAAGTAATCATTTTAGTTAAACTCGCAACTTGATTTGAGTCATTTGGTTCGTATGACTTTTTCATGTTCCAAAGTGCTAATCTCTTGAGGCATCCTTTTTAATTCAACTAACAATATGGTTTGAGTCATTTGGTGAATGAGAGATTTTGTTGTCACAAAGTGGTTATCTCAATGAAAAAAGCATTTTAGTTAAAGTAGCAACATGCTTTGAGTCATTTGGTGAATGAGAGATTTTGGAGTTCCAAAGTGCTGACCTGACTGAAGTAATATGTTCAGATAAACAAGCAACATGATTCGCGTCATTTGGTGAATGAGAGATTTTAATACTCCAATGTGCTAATCTGACTGAAGTAATCTTTTTAGTTAAACTAGCAACATGATTTGAGTCATTTGGTGCGTATGACTTTTTCATGTTCCGAAGTGCTTATCTCTTGAGGCAATCTTTTCAGTTAAACTAAGAACATGTTTTGAGTCATTTGGTGAAAGAGAGATTTTGAAGTACCAAAGTGCTTATCTCACTGAAATAAGCGTTTTCGTTAAACTCGCAACATGCTTTGAGTCATTTGTTGAATGCGAGATTTTGATGTTCCAAATTGCTTTTCTCTCTGAAATAAGTGTTTCAGTCAATCCAGCATACATTTCGAGTCATTTGTTGAATGAGAAATTCTATTGTTGCATTGTACTTATCTGACTGAAGTAATATTTCCAGATAAACGAGCAACATGATGTGAGTCATTTGTTGAATGAGAGATTTTAATGTTCCAAAGTGCTAATCTCACTGAAGTAATCTTTTTAGTTAAACTAACAACATGCTCTGAGTCATTTGGTGAAAGAGAGATTTTACTATTTTAAAGTGCTAATCTCACTGAGATAAGCGTTTTAGTTGAACTGGCAACTTGTTTGGTGTCATTTGGTGCAAGGGAGATTTTGATGTACCAATGTGCTTCTGTCACTCAAGTAAGCGTTTTAGTTAAACTAGCAACATACTTTGAGTCATTTGTTGAGTATGAGATTTTGATGTTCCAAAGTGCTTTTCTCGATGAAATAAGTGTTTCAGTCAATCCAGGATACATTTTGGGTCATTTGGTGAATGAGGGATTTTAACGTCCCAAAATGTTTGTCTCACTGAAATATTCATTTCAGATAAACGAGCAACATGCTTTGAGTCATTCGCTGAAAGTGAGATTTTCATGTTCCAAAGTGCTTATATCAATGAAAAAAGTGTTTTAGTCAAACTGGCAACATGCTTTGAGTCATTTGTTGAATGAGAGATTTTAATGTTCAATTGTGCTAATCTGACTGAAGTAATCTTTTTAGTTAAACTAGCAACTTGATTTGAGTCATTTGGTGCGTATGTCTTTTTCATGTTCCAAAGTGCTAATCGCTTGAGGCAATCTTTTTAGATCAACAAACAACATGGTTTGAGTCATTTGTTCAATAAGTGATTTTAAAGTTCCAATGGGCTAATCTCACTGATCTAATCTTTTTAGTTAAACTATCAACATGCTTTGTGTCCTTTGTTGAAAGAGAGATTTTGCAGTACCAAAGTGCTTATCTCAATGAGATAAGTGTTTTAGTTAAACTAGCAATGCGCTTGGAGTCATTTGGTGAATGAGGGATTTTGATCTTTCAAAGTGCTTATCATACTGCAATAAGCGTTTTACTTAAACAACAAACGTGCTTTGAGGCATTTGGTGAAACTGAGATTGTGATGTGCCAGTGTGATTGTCTCACTGAAATAAGCGTTTTCGTTAAACTCGCAACATACTTTGAGTCATTTGTTGAATGCGAGATTTTGATGCTCCCAAATGCTTTCCTCTCTGAAATAAGTGTTTCAGTCAATCCAGCATACATTTTGAGTTATTTGGTGAATGAGAATTTCTATTGTTGCATTGTATTGATCTGACTGAATATTTCCAGATAAACTGGCAACATGATTTGAGTCAATTGTTCAATGAGTGATTTGAATACTACAATGTGCTAATCTGACTGAAGTAATCTTTTTAGTTAAACTAACAACATGCTTTGAGTCATTTGGTGAAAGAGAATTTTTGATGCACCAAAGTGCTTATGTCACTGAAATAAGCGTTTTAGTCTAACTAGCAATTTGATTTGAGTCATTTGTGGAGTCTGACTTTTTCATGTTCCAAAGTGCTAATCTCTTGAGTCAATCTTTTTATTTCATCTAACAACATGGTTTGAGTC
>NW_025970471.1:10732-12115 GCF_021869965.1 Rhincodon typus | reverse complement strand
GAAGATTAAAATCTGAACTTCAACAAATGACTCAAGTTTTGATGTTGCTTAGACTAACATGCTTATTTGAGTGAGATAAGCAGTTCAGAAGACAAAAATCTCAACTTCATCAAATGACTTAATTCTTTATGCTGTTTTGACTAAGATGCTTATTTCAGTTAGATAAGCTTATCAGAAGACCAATATCTAAACTTCACCTAATGAGTTGGTTTTTGATGTTGGTTTGAATGACATGTTGATTTCTTTGAGATAAGCACGTCAGAAGATCAAAATCTCAACATCACCAAATGACTCAACTTTTGATGTTGTTTTGACTAACATGCATATTTGAGTGAGATAAACACTTCTGAAGGCAAAAATCTCACCTTCACAAAATGACTTAATTTTTGATGTTGTTTGGATTAAAATTCTTGTTTCAGCGAGTTAAGCACATCAGTAGACATAAATCTGAGCTTCACCAAATGACTCAATTTTTGATGTTGTTTTGACAAACGTGCTTATTTCAGTTAGATAAGCATATCAGATGACCAAAATCGCAACTTCATCAAAACACTCAACTTTTGATGCTGGTATAAGTGGAATGCTTATTTCAGTGAGATAAGCACTTCAGAAGTCAAAAGTCTCAACTTCACCAAATGACTTCATTCTTTATGCTGTTTTGACTAAGATGCTTATTTCACTCAGATAAGCATTTCAGAAGACCAAAATCTGAACTTCAACAAATGATTCATTTTTGGATGTTATTTAGACTAACATGCATACTTGAGTGAGATAGCAACTTCTGAAGGCAAAAATTTCAACTTCACCAAATGACTTAATTTTTGATGATATTTTGACGAACATGTTTATTTCAGCAATTTAAGCACTTTAAAAGGCTAAAATCGCAACTTCACCAAATAACTCAACTTTTAATGCTGGTTGGAATAAAATGCTTATTTGAGCGACTTAAACTCTTCACTAGACCAAAATCTGAACTTCACCAAATGACTCAAGCTTTCATGATGGTTTGACTAACATGATTATTACAGGGAGATAAGCACGTCAGAAATCCAAAATCTCAACTTCACCAAATGACTCAACTTCTGATGTCGTTTTGACTGACGTGCTTATTTCAGCAAGATAAGCACTTAGGCAAAACAAAAACGGAACTTCACCAAATGAAACAAATTTTGATTTTGGATTGACTAACAGGCTTCCGCCAGTGAAATAAGCAATTCAGAAGTGAAGAATCTCGACTTCACCAAATGACTCAACTTATGATGTTGTTTTGAGTAATATGCATATTTCACGCAGATAAACACTTCAGAAGACCAATATCGCAACTTCACCAAATGACTTATTTTATAATGTTTGTTTGACTAACATGCAATTTTCAGTGAGATA
>NW_025970471.1:9123-10722 GCF_021869965.1 Rhincodon typus | reverse complement strand
CAACTTCACCAAATGATTTAATTTTTAATGCTGGTTGTATTAAAATGCTTATTTCAGCGAGATAAGCATTTCAGAAGACAAAAATCTGAACATCACCAAATGACACAATTTTTGATGTTAGTTTGACTGACATGCTAATTTCGGTGAGGTTAGCATAGCAGAAGATCAAAATCTCAACTTCAACAAGACACTCAACGTTTTATGCTGTTTTGACAACATGCTTACTTCTGTGAGATAAATTCTTCAGAAAACCAAAATCAGAACTGCACTTAATGACTCAAATTTTGATGTTGGTTTGACTAACAGGCTTCGTCCAAAGAAATAAGCTCTTCAGATGTGAAGAATCTCAACTTAAATAAATGACTCAACTTATAATGTTGTTTTGGGTAAAATGGATACTTGAGTGAGATAAGCACTTCAGAAGTCCAAAATCCGAACTTCACAAAATGGCTCAAGTTTCGATGTTTGTTTGACAAACATGCTTATTTGAGTGAGATAAACGCTTCAGAATTCAAAAATCTCAACTTCATCAAATGACTGAATTATTGATGCTGTTTTGACGAACACGCTTATTTCACTCAGATGATGACATCGGAAGACCAATATCTCAACTTCACCAAATGAGTTGGTTTTTGATGTTGGTTTGAATGACATGTTGATTTCTTTGAGATAAGCACGTCAGAAGATCAAAATCTCAATTTCACCAAATGACTCAACTTTTGATGTTGTTTTGATTAACATGCACAATTGAGTGAGATAAGCACTTCTGAAGGCAAAAATCTCACCTTCACAAAATGACCTAATTTTTGATGCTGTTTCGATTAAAATGCTTATTTCAGCGGGTTAAGCACTTCAGTAGACATAAATCTGAGCTTCACCAAATGACTCAAGTTTGATGTTGTTTTGACAACGTGCTTATTTCAGTTAGATGAGCACTTCAGAAATCAAAAGTCTCAAGTTCACCAAATGACTTAATTTTTTATGCTGTTTTGACTAACATGCTTATTTCACTCAGATAAGCACTTCAGAAGATCAAAATCTGAACTTCAACAAATGACTCATTTTTTGATGTTGGTCAGACTAACATGTTTATTTGAGTGAAATAAGCACTTCAGCAGTCAAAAATCTCAACTTCACCAAATGAATTAATTTTTAATGTTATTTTGACTGACGTGCTTATTTCAGTGAGATAAGCACTTCAGTGAACCAAAATCTGAACTTCACCAAATGACTCAAGTTTTGATGATGCTTTGACTATCATGCTTATCTCAGCAATTGAAGCGGGTCAGAAGGCTAAAATCTCAACTTTACCAAATGTCTTATTTTTTTGTGCTGTTTTGACTGACATGCTTATTTCACTCAGATAAGCACTTCAGATGACCAAAGTCTGAACTTGAACTAATGACTCAAGTTTTGATGTTCGTTAGACTAACATGCATACTTGAGAGAGATAACAACTTCCGAAGGCAAAAATCTACACTTCACCAAATGACTTAATTTTGGGTGATATTTTGACTAACATGCTTATGTCAGTGAGGAAAGCACTTTCGAGAACCAAAATCTGAACTTCACCAAATGACTCAAGTTTTGATGTTGGTT
>NW_025970471.1:0-9113 GCF_021869965.1 Rhincodon typus | reverse complement strand
TATTTGAGTCAGATAAGCACTGCAGAATTCAAAAATCTCAACTTCATTAAATGACTTAACTATTGATGCTGTTTTGACTAACGTGCTTAATTTAGCGAGATAAGCATATCAGAAGACCAAAATCTCAATTTCACGAACACACTCAACTTTTGATGCTGGTTTGACTAAAATGCTTATTTCAGCGAGATAAGCATATCAGAAGACTAAAATCTCAACTTCACCAAAGGACCTAAGTTTTGATGCTGATTTGACTAAAATGCTTATTTCAGTGTGACAAGCACTTCAGAAGTCAAAAATCTCAAATTCACCAAATGAATTAAATGTTGATGCTGTTTTGACTAACATGTTTACTTCACTCAGATAAGCACTGCAGAAGACCAAAATCTGAACTTCACCAAATGACTCAAGTTTTGATGTTGGTTAGAATAACATGCTTATTTTAGTCAGATGAGCACTTTTCGAAGTAACAAATCTCAACTTCACCAAATGACTTAATTTTTCATGCTGTTTTGACTAACATGCTTATTTCAGTGAGATAAGCACTTCACAAAACCAAAATCTGAAGTTGACAAAATGACTCTTATTTTGATGTTGGTTTGACTAACATGATTATTTGAGTGAATTAAGCACTTCAGAAATCAACAATTTCACCTTCACCATCTGGCTTAATTTTTGATGCTTTTTTGATGACATGCTTGTGTCACTCAGATAAGCACGTCAGAAGACCAATATCTCACTTCACCAAATGAGTTAGTTTTTGATATTGGTTTGAGTGACATGCTTATTTCAATGAGATAAGCACTTCTCAAGGCAAAAATCTCAATTTCACCAAATGACACAACTTTTGATGCTTGTTGGTTTAACATGGTTATTTCAGCGAGTTAAGCTCTTCAGAACACCAAAACCTGAACTTCACCAAATGACTGTAGTTTTGATGATGGTTTGACTAAAATGCTTCTTTTATTGAGAGAAGCATTTCGGAAGGCAAAAATCTCAACTTCACCAAATGACTCAACTTTTGACGTTGTTGTGAGGAACATGCTTATTTCAGCGAGTTAAGCACTTCAGAAGGCTAAAATCTCAACTTCACCAAATGACACAACTTTTGATGCTGGTTGGTTTAAAATGCTTATTTCAGCGAGATATGCTTATCAGAAGACTAAAATCTCAACTTCACCAAAGGACATAACATTTGATGCTGGTTTCACTAAAATGCTTATTTCAGTGAGATGAGCACTCCAGAAGTCAAAAATTCTCAACTCCATCAAATGGCTTGATTTTTGATGCTGGTTAGACTAAAACGTTTATTTCAGTGAGTTAAGCACGTGAGAAGAGTAAAATCTGATCTTCACCAAATGACTCAATTTTTAATGTTGTTTTGACCAACATGCTTATTTGAGTGAGATAACCAATTCAGAAGTCAAAAATCTCAATTTCACCAAAGGACTCAACTCTTGATGTTGTTTTGAATAACATGCTTATTTCTGCGAGTTAAGCACTTCAGAAGGCTAAAATATCATCTTCACCAAGTAACACAACTTTTGATGCTGGTTGGTTTAAAATGCTTATTTCAGCGAGTTAAGCTCTTCAGAACACCAAAACCTGAACTTCACCAAATGACTGTAGTTTTGGTGATGGTTTGACGAACATGCTTACTTGATTGAGATTTGCATTTCTGAAGATCAAAATCTCAACTTCACCAAATTACTCAACTTTTGATGTTGTTTTGATTAACGTGCTTATTTCAGCGAGATAAGCATATTAGAAGACTAAACTCTCAACTTCACCAAAGGACCTAGCTTTTGATGGTGATTTGACTAAAATGCTTATTTCAGTGAGATAAGCACTTCAGAAGTCAAAAATCTCAACTTCACCAAATGATTTAATTTTTAATGCTGTTTTGACTAACGTGCTTATTTCAGCAAGATAAGCACTTCAGAAAACCAATATCTGAACTTCACCAAAAATCTCAACTTTTGATGATCGTTGGAATAAAATGTTCATGTCAGCGAGTTAATCTCTTCATTAGACCAAAATCTGAACTTCACCAAATGACTCAAGTTTTGATGTTGGTTTGACTGACATGCTTATTTCAGTGAGATAAGCACTTCAGAAATCAAAAATCTCAACTTCACCAAATGACATTGAGATTTTTACTTCGCTCAAGTTGAGTCATTCGGTGAAGTTGAGATTTTTGACTTCTGAAGTGCTTATCTGACTCAAATTAGCATGTTAGTCTAAACAGCATCAAAACTTGAGTCACTTGTTGAAGTTCAGATTTTGGTCTTCTGAAGTGCTTATCTGAGTGAAATAAGCATGTTAGTCAAACCAGCATCAAAAATTAAACCATTTGATGAAGTTGAGATTTTTGCTTTCAGAAGTGCGTATCTCACTCAAACAAGCATGTTAGTCAAACCAACATCAATAATTGAGTCATTCGGTGAAGTTGAGATTTTGGTCTTCTGAAGCGCTCATCTCACTGAAATAAGCATTTCAATCCATCCAGCATTAAAAATTAAGTCATTATTTAAACTTGAGATTTGTGCCTTCTGAACTGCTTAACTTGCTGAAATTGAGATTTTTGACTTCTGAAGTGCTTATCTGACTCAAATAAGCATGTTCGTCTAACCAACATCAAAACTTGAGTCATTTGGTGAAGTTGAGATTTTGGTCTTCTGAAGTGCTTAACTCGCTGAAAGAAGCATTCTATTCCAACCTGCATCAAAAGTTGAGTCATTTGGTGAAGTTGAGATTTTAGCCTTCTGAAGTGCTCAACTCGCTGAAATAAACATGTTAGTCAAAACAACATCAAAAGTCGAGTCATTTGATGAATTGCTTATTTTGGCCTTCTGACGTGCTTATCTCACTCAAATATGAATGGACTCAAAACAACATCAAAAGTTGAGTCATTTGGTGAAGTCGAGATTCTTCACTTCTGTTTCAGTGGAGGAAGCCTGTTAATCAATCAAACATCAAAATTTGAGTCATTTAGTGAAGTTCAGATTTTGGTCTTCTGAAGTGCTTCCCTCTTTGAAATAAGCACGTTAGTTAAAACAACATTAAAATTGTGTCATTTGGTGAAGTTGAGATTTTGATGTTCTGAAGTGCTTAACTCGGTGAAATGAGCATGTTCGTCAAACTAATATCAAAAATTGAGTCATTTGGCGAAGTTCAGATTTTAGTCTTCTCAAGTGCTTAACTCACTGAAATAATCATTTTCGTCTAACCAGCAACAAAAATCAAGTCATTTGACGAAGTTGACATTTTTGACTTCTGTAGAGCTCATCTAACTGAAATAAGCATTTTTTGACAAACGAGCATCAAAAGTTATGTGCTTTGGTGAAGTTGAGATTTTAGTCTTCTGATATGCTTATCTCCGTGAAATAAGCACGTTAGTCAAAACAACATCAAAAGTTGTGTCATTTGGTGAAGTTGAGATTTTTGACTTCTGAAATGCTTATCTGACTCAAATAAGCATGTTAGTCAATCCATCATCAAAACTAGAGTCATTATGTGTAGTTCAGGTTTTGGTGTTCCAAAGAGCTTAACTCGCTGAAATAAACATTTTAAACCAACCAGCATCAAAAGTTGAGTGTCTTGGTGCAATTGAGATTTTCGCCTTTTGAAGTGCTTAACGCACTGAATTAAGAATGTTATTCAAAACAACATCAAAAGTTGAGTCATTTGGAGAAGTTGAGATTTTGATCTTCTGAAGTGCTTGTCTCATGAAATAAGCATGTCATTCAAATCAACATCAAAACTAACATTTTTGGTGAAGTGAGATATTGTTCATCTGAAGTGCTTATCTGAGTTAAATAAGCATGTTAGTCAAAACTGCATCAAAAATTAAGTCAGATAGTGAGGTTGAGATTTTTGATTTCTGAAGGGCTTATCTCACCCAAATAGTCATGTCAGTCAAACCAACATCAAAACTTGAGTCATTTTGTGAAGTTCAGGTTTTGGTTTACTGAAGTGCTTTTCTGAGTGTAATAAGCATGTTAGTCAAAACAGCATTAAAAATTAAGTCATTTGGTGAAGTTGAGATATTTGACTTCTGAAGTGTTTATCTCACTCACATAAGCATGTTAGTCTTACCAACATCAAAAATTGAATCATTTGTTGAAGTTCAGATTTTGGTCTTCTGAAGTTCTTATCTGAGTGTAATAAGCATGTTAGTCAAAGCAGCATCAAAAATTAAGTCATTTGGTGACGTTAAGATTTGTGACTTCTGAAGTGCTTATCTCACTGATGTCAGCATTTTAGTCATACCAGCATCAAAAGTTGAGTGTTTTGGTGAAGTTGCGATTTTCGTTTCTGATATGTTTATTCAATTGAAATAAGCACGCAAGTCAAAACAACATCAAAAATTGAGTCATTTGTTTAAGTTCAGACTTATATCTACTGAAGTGCTTTACTCGCTGAAATAAGCATTTTAATCCAACCAGCATGAAATACTAAGTCATTTGGTGAAGTTGCGATTTTTGCCTTCAGAAGTGCTTATCTCACTCAAATTTTCATGTGAGTCAAAACAACATCAAAAGTTGAGTCATTTGGTGAAGTTGAGATTTTGATCTTCTGACGAGATTATTTCAAAGAAATCACCATGTTATTCAAACCAACATCAAAAACCAACTCATTTGGTGAATTTGAGATATAGGTCTTCCGATGTGATTATCTGAGTGAAATAAGCGTGTCAGTCAAAACAGCATCAATAATGAAGTCATTTGATAAAATTGAGATTTTTGAATTCTGAAGTGCTTAACTCGCTGAAAGAAGCATTTTAATCCAACCAGCATCAAACGTTAGTCATTTGGTGAAGTCGACCTTTTAGCCTTCTGAAGTGATTAACCCGCTGAAATGAGCATGTTAGTCAAAACAACATCAAAAGTTGATTCATTTGGTGAAGTTAAGATTTTGATCTTCTGACGTGCTTATCTCAATGAAATAAGCATGTCATTCAAACCAACATCAAAAACTAACTCATTTGGTGGAGTTCAGACATTGGTCTTCTGATGTGCTTATCTGAGCGAAATAAGCATGCTAGTCAAAACAGCATTAAAAACTAAGTAATTTGGCGAAGTTGAGATTTTTGACTTCTGAAGTGCTTATCTCATTCAAGTAAGCACGTTAGTTTAACCAACATCAAAACTTGAGACATTTCGTGAAGTTCTTATTTTGACCTTCTGAAGTGCTTATCTCACTCACATATGCATGTTACTCAAAACAACATCAAAAGTTAAATCATTTGGTGAAGTCGAGATTCTTCACTTCTGAAGTGCTTATTTCATGGGCCGAAGCCTGTTAGTCAATCCAACATCAAAATTTGAGTCATTTAGTGAAGTTCAGATTTTGGTCTTCTGAAGTGCTTACCCTCACTGAAATAAGCATGTTGTCAAAACAGCATAAAAAGTTGAGTGTCTTGTTGAAGTTGAGATTTTGGTCTTCTGCTATGCTTATCTCGCAGAAATAAATACGTTCGTCAAAACAACAACAAAAGTTATGTCATTTGGTGAAGTTGAGATTTTGATCTTCTGAAGTGCTTAACTCGCTGAAATCTCATTTATTGAAGTTCATATTTTGGTGTTCTGAAGTGCTTACCTGATGAAATAAGCATGTCATTCAAAACAACATAAAAAACTAACTAATTTAGTGAAGTGAATTATCGGTCTTCTGATGTGCTTATTTGAGTGAAGTAAGCATTTGAGGTAAAACAGAATAAAAAACTGAAGGAAGCATTTTAGTCCAACCAGCGTCCAAAGTTAGGTCCTTTGGTGAAGTTGAGATTTTTGGCTTCTGAAATGCTTATCTCACTAAATAAGCATGTTAGTCAAACCATCATCAAAACTAGAGACATTTGGTGGAGTTCACGTTTTGGTTTTCTGAAGTGCTTAACTCGGTTAAGCATGTTAGTGAAAACAACGTCAAAAGTTGAGTCATTTGGTGAAGTTGATATTTTGACCTTCTGAAGTGCTTCCCTCATGAAATAAGCATGTCATTCAAACCGACATCAAAAACT
Source organism: Rhincodon typus (assembly GCF_021869965.1). Lineage (NCBI taxonomy): Eukaryota > Metazoa > Chordata > Chondrichthyes > Orectolobiformes > Rhincodontidae > Rhincodon > Rhincodon typus. The sequence continues at coordinate 3,097 of NW_025970471.1, read as the reverse complement.
AACATTTTTGGCAAAGTGACATATTGGTCTTCTGAAGTGCTTATCTGAGTTAAATAAGCATGTTATTCAAAACTGCATCAAAAATTAAGTCAGATGGTGAGGTTGAGATTTTTGATTTCTGAAGTGCTTATCTCTCTCAATTAATCATGTCAGTCAAACCAACACCAATACTTGAGTCATTTTGGGAAGTTCAGATTTTGGATTTCTGAAGTGCTTATCTCACTGAAATAAGCATGTTAGTCAAAACAGCATTAAAAATTAAGTCATTTGGTGAAGTTGAGATTTTTGACTTCTCAAGTGCTTATCTGGCTCAAATAAGCATGTTAGTCAAAACCACCATCAAAACGTGCGTCATTTGGGGAAGTTCAGATTTTGGTCTTCTGAAGTGCTTATCTGAGTGAAATAAGCATGTCAGTCAAAAGAACATAAACATTGAAGTCATTTGGTGAAGTTCAGATTTTTGGCTTCTGAGGTGCTTAACTCCCTGAAATAAGAATTTTAATTTAACCAGCATCAAAAGTTAGGTCATCTGGTGAAGGTGATATTTTAGTCTTCTGATATGCTTATCTCGCTGAAATAAGCACGTTAGTCAAAACAACTTCATCAGCCCCTGGTAAGTAAACCCTAAAACATAGGGTATAAACCCTGAAATACCGAGCCCCCTGTGTATAAACACTAAAACACCATAATAACTAAAAGAACTGTGTATGCAGCAAAATCAGGAACAAAAGCATAGTTGCTGGAAAAGCTCAGGAGGTCTGGCAGCATCTCCGACACTTCCACCATCTGCAATCCGACCCCTCCACCAAAGGCATTTTTCCGTCCCCTCCCTTATCTGTTTTCCGGAGGAACCACTCTCTCCTTGACTCCCTCGTCCGCTCCACACTCCCTTCCAGTCCCACCACACCCGGCACTTTTCCCTGCAACCACAGGAATTGCGACACCTTCCCCTAAACCACCCCCCCTCAACCCCCATCCAGGCCCCAAGAAGACTTTCCACATCAAGTAGATGTACACCTGCACATCTGCTTTTGTGGTATACTGCATCCGCTGTTCCCGTTGTCGCCTCCCTGTACATCGGGGAAACCAAGCGGAGGCTTGGGAAGCGCTTTGCAGAACACCTACACTCGGTTCGCACGAAACAACTGCGCCTCCCAGTCGCGAACCATTTCAACACCCCCTCCCATTCGTCACACGACATGTCCATCCTGGGCCTCCTGCAGTGGTACAACGATGCCACCCGAAGGTTGGAGGAACAGCAACTCATATTCCGCTTGGGAACCCTGCAGCCCAATGGTATCAATGTGGACTTCACCAGCTTCAAAATCTCCCCACCCCCTACCGCATTCCAAAACCAGCCCAGCTCGTCCCCACCTCCCTAACCTGTCCTTCCTCCCACCTATCCACTCCTCCCACCTCAAGACCCACCCCCATCTCCTACCTACTAACCTCATCCCGCCTCCTTAACCTGTCCGTTCTCCGTGGACTGACCTATCTCCTCCCTAACTCCCCACCTACACTCACCTTTATTGGCTTCATCCAAGCCTCTTTGTCCTGTCTGTCTCCTCTCCACCTATCTTCCCCTCTATCCATCTTCTATCCGCCTCTCCCTCTCTCCCTATTTATTTCAGAACTCCCTTCCCCTCCCCCATTTCTAAAACAGGGTCCAGGACTGAAATGTCAGCCTTCCTGCTCCTCTGATGCTGCTTGGCCTGCTGTGTTCATCCAGATCTACACGTTGTTGTCTCAGATTCTCCAGCATCTGCTGTTCCTACTATCAATGAGGAAAATGAGACCCTGTTAGCTGTTCCAGGCCAGTACTGAAGCACTGTCAGAGGGAGAGAACTGCTGGAGAGTCAGAGAGTCAATAATGAGGCAGCGCCTCATTGTAAGCGGGTGAGAACTGAGGAAGTGCCTCACATGTATCGGGGCGGGTGTGTGTATAGGTTGAGGTAATGCAGCACCACCAGAGGGTCAGAACTGTTGGGTGCATTTTTGTGAGAGGGTCAATCTTGAGGCAGTGTCTCATTCTAAAGGGGTCAGACTTGTTGGAGTGCCACAAGATTGCAGCACTATGAGAATGTCAGACTGAGGGAGTGCCTCATTAAAGATTTTCAGAACTGTCAGAGCTTCAGTACTGAAGCAGTGCCTCATTGTCGAAGGGTCCACACTGGAGGTATTGCATCAGTTGTGTGCCACCTGGGTCGGTGCTGGGACCTTTGTTTTTTGTTACTTATGTGAATGATCTGGATGGGAATGTACAAGGCATGATGAGTAAATTTGTTGATAATGCAAAAGTTGGAGATGTCATTGATAGCAAAGAAGGTTATCAAAATTTACAGAAGCTTCTCGATCAGATGGGGAAGTGGGCTGAGGATTGGTAAATACAATTGTATACAGATACAGGTGTGCATTTTGGAAAGTCAAACCAATTTAGGATTTATCCAGTAAATGGTAAAGTCCTGAATTTCATCCTCTGACAATGTTGCACTCCTTCAGTACTGACTTACAAAAATGTTGGACAGCCTCAGGCAGACCCTCTGATGACGAGGCATTCCCTCAGAAAAATAATCTTTCATTGTAAACTAATCTGTAATATTATTTCACCTGTTAAGTTTACAATACATCCCGTGTCTCCTGTAGAATACGCAGTTGCTTTCCCTCCAGCTCTGCTTCTGGGTATGCGAAGCTGCTTTCTTCCATACTACTCTCAGAAGTATCACTCGCCGTAACCCGAACCCTCGATTCTGCCCGAACGCTAACCCTCATGTAAACCCTAAGTGCAACCTCAGCCCAAATCCTAACCTCAGGCCAAACCCAAACCACAACCCTCAGTCCCAACGCTGACCCTAACCTTACCTCTAACTCTAGCCTCAGCCCTAACACCTAACTTCAGCCCTCTAACGCAAGCCTCATCCCTACACTAACCATAGCCTTAGTCCTAAACCGAACCGAGCTTCAGCCCGACTCCTAACCGAAGACATAGAGCCTCCGTTACAGAAACCCGAAGACACAGAGCCCCACGTACAGAAACCCGAAGACAGAGACCCATTTCAATTAACTATAAAAGACGGAGATCACTATAAATAATCCCTAA
>NW_025970470.1:11161-12116 GCF_021869965.1 Rhincodon typus | reverse complement strand
TCTGAAGAAGGGTCTAGGCCCGGAACGTCAGCCTTCCTGCTCCTCTGATGCTGCTTGGCCTGCTGTGTTCATCCAGCTCTACACCTTGTTATCTCAGATTCTCCAGCATCTGCAGTTCCTACTATCTCTGCACAATGTAGTCTCTGGAGATCAGTGAACTCACACAGTTTGATGACGAGGCTTGACATCAGACCTAAAAATAGCCAAATATCACTGACAAAACATGGCTCTTCCTTCAGTGACGTGTGCTACCGGTATCGGGAGATGTTTACAGTTACTGGAAGACAGGAAAGCACCCAGCAAGTGTAAAATCACTGGCCTTATCTCCCACCTTTCTCCATTCCTTCTCCTTCTTCAGCAACCCCCTTCCATTTTCTCCTTGAATCTGTTTAGAGTGTTGTTACCCTGCCTGATAACTCAATCCACAAGCCAATCCTACGGTAACTGTGTAAAAAGAAAAATGCACTCGGCTTTTTCAGCCAAGCCTGGCCTTTCTACAAGTGCCCCCGTGGTATTTGAAGCCTCTGACAAAGTGAATAATTTGTCTGGATCAGCTCTGCCAGTCTCCTGCGAGATTCCGAAAAACAGCAGAATGGGCCAAAGCAAATCAGCTCCATTCCAAAGAAAGCAAGCAAGACAGCATGAGCTTTTCCTCATCGGATAAACTCCTTACATCAATTATCTTGGTTACTTGCCCCGCTCTCTACCTTCTCAGAAACCACTGCTTTCCTTCCTAAATTTGGATGATCAGAGCTGCACATGTTCTTCCTGTGTGTGTATGTGAGGAACAGAAAGAGAGAGAGAGACTGTGTGTGAGTGAGAGAGACAGTGAGTATGTGAGTGTCAAAGAGAGAAAGAGAGAGAGAGAGAGAGTGCGAGTGCGAGTGCGTGAGTGTGTGAGTCAGTGTCAGAGAGAGAGTGTGAGTGAGACAGAGAGAGAGTGTGAGTGAGACAG
>NW_025970470.1:0-11151 GCF_021869965.1 Rhincodon typus | reverse complement strand
GAGTGTGAGTGAGACAGAGAGAGAGTGTGAGTGAGACAGAGAGAGAGACACAGACAGTGAGTGTGTGTGGTGAGAGACAGAGAGAGACAATGAGTGAGTGTCTGTGAGAAAGAGAGAGAGACAGTGAATGTGAGAGTGAGAGCGAGTGTGTGTGCGCGTGCATGAGTATGAGGAGAGAGAGAGACAGTGAGTGTGCGAGAGAGAGAGACAGACACACAGACAGTGAGTGTGTGTGTGTGTGAGAAAGAGAGAGAGAGAGAGACAGACAGTGAGTTTGTGTCAGAGAGAGAGAGAGACTGTGTGTGAGAGAGAGAGAGAGAGAGAGAGAGAGAGAGAGAGAGACAGACACACAGACACAGTGAGTGTGTGTGTGTGTGTGTATGTATGTGTGTGTATATATGTATGTGTGTATATACACACACACACACACACACACACACACACACACACGTATGTCTGGCCAACTCTTCACAGCAACCATTGTCCCAGCAACTTAAAACTTGGCCTCTAACACTTGCCATGATTTGCCTTCAGAATGCAATAGTTTTAGGATGCCAAGTGCATGTCAGGGAATGAGGAAGTCAGACAAGAATCCAGGACAGAAAGAGGCCAGAACAGCCACTTATCCAATTAGTCCCCATCAGTGAGCAAGCTTTTCCTTTTCAGGTATTTGTCCAATTCTCTTTTGAGAGTTAAAATTTGAATCAGTTTCCGCTGCCCATTCAGACAGCATTCCAAATCGTAATAACACGCTACATAAATAACATTTTCATCATCTCCCCTCTGCTTCACTTGTCAATTGTTTTAAATTTGTGTTCTCCGGTTACCAACCCTCCTGCGATTCAAAACTGTTTCTCCACTTTAACTCAATCAAAACCCCTTACTATTTTGAACGCTGCTATCCTATTTGCCCTTAACCTTTGCTGCCCTAAGGAGGTCAGTTTAAAAGGGACCTGAGGGGCAACCTTTTCACACAGAGGGTGGTTTGCACGTGAAATGAAATGCCAGAAGAAGTGGTAGATGTGGGTACAGTTACAACATTTAAAAGACATTTGGACAGGTACATGAATAGGAAAGGCTTAGAAGAATGTGGGCCAAATGCAGGCAAGTGGGATGAGTTCAGTTTGGGATTATGGTCAGCATAGACAAGTTAGACCAAAGGGTCTGTTTTTGTGCTGTATGACAGTATGGCATCTCCACATATCATACTTGGTGAATCAGCATCCTTCCGAAAGCACCCAGAAATGAGCCAATTTTCCAGCTCCTTCAAAAGGTAAATGTCAGTGAGAAATATTTTGTCGTCTCTCATAATGCGTCGCCACATGGACGTGCTTGAGAGGCGTGAGTTGTGCCAAGCCCTTGTGTGATGTTGTTGGGAGCTCCCTGCTCCTGGTAGGTGTACCCACCATGCCCAGGCAGAGATGTAAGTATCTTCAATGGCAGAACGGGAAAAAGGAAGGCAGCAAGTGGGCCCCTGGTTTTTGTGGTTTGACAATGTTATCAAAACCTGACCAAAAATCTGTCAAGGCTGGCATCCCAAACAAAGTCTCAACGGATGTGATGGCTTCTACTGGAGTCTACCTTCAGTCACAGGACCATCCATGGTTGGGAGACAAGGCCATAAAATATTGGTGCCATAGTAGGCCATTCAGCCCATCGAGTTTTCTCCACGTCTCAATGGCTGATCTGATGAGCCTCAGTTCCACTTTCCTGCCTTTTCCCCCATAACCACAGCAGGGGGAATGCAGCGGTTCAAGAAGGCAGCTCACCGCCACCTTCTCAAGGGGCAACTAGGGACGGGCAAGAAATACTGGGCCCACCCAGCGATGCCCACATCCCACAAAAATGAATAGAAAAAAAAACCTTGATTCCCCAACTGACAACTCACAACCCTGCATAGACGACGTCCTCAAAAATCAAGGGGCGGTCAACTTTGAACAGAGGATTTTTCGGAACAAACCATCAGACCCATTGAGCCGGCTGCTGTTAAGTTGCTAGAGTGACAGGATCACTGGGTTCCAGAAAGAGCTGAAACATATGACAGAGGGCTAATGGTTGCTTTTGAACTGAGTCAACCTCAATGTGCTTCTGTGTTGAATGAATGGGCTGAGAGAATGGATGCTCTTTCTGAATTTGGATTGCAAATTTAGTTGGAAGCCAGCCAGTAAACCCAACAGAGGAGGGGAAGGGAGTTTAAAAATAGAAAAATATTGCAACAACTGGATAGAGACATTAGTGGGAATGCACCTCAAGGACGTGTACAATTTTGATCTCCTTGTTTAAAGGGGAATATAATTGGATTCAGAGACGGTTCACTGGGTTCATTCTTGGAATGAAGCAGCTGTCTTATCACAGAAGTGTTACAGCGTAGAAAGAGGCCATTCAGCCCCACGGTGTCTGCACTGTCTTGTTAAATAGACCTCATAACTTGGCGCTTTTTTCCACCAGATACATCATTTCTTTTCAAATAACCATCCAGTTCCCTTCTTGAATGCTTCAACTAAACCTGCCTCCACCACATTTCCAGGCAGTGCATTCCAGACTCTAACCACTCGCTGCATGAAAAGTGATTTTCCTTACTTTATCCTTGCTTCTTTTGCACATCACTTTAAACCTGTGTCTTTCTTGATCCTTTTACAAGCAGGAACTGCTTCTCTCCATTTAACCTATCCTGGCCTCTCATGATCTCGAAAACCTCTATCAGATCTCTTCATAGCCTTCTTGTCTCCAGTGAGAGGAGACCCAAATTCTTCAATCTATACCCAGAAATTCCTCATTCCTGCGATCATTCTTGTAACTTGCTTCTGCACTCTCTCCAATGCATTCACATCCCTCCTATAATGTGGTGCCCAGAACTGTAAATAGTACTGTAGCTAAAGTCTGACCAGTGTTACACAAGTTCACCATCACCTCCTTGCTCTGTAACTATAACCTCTATAATAAAGGAAAGGTTGAACAGCTTAGGCTTATACTCTCTGAAATTTACAAGAAGGAAAGATTATCTTATTGAAACACATGATTCTGAGGGGGCTTGACAGGGTAAATAGAACATAAAAAAGTACAGCACAGTACAGGCTCTTCGGCCCACGATGTTGTGCCAACCTATTATCCTATTAAGATCAATCTACCCTGCATACCCTACATTTTACTATCCTCCATGTGCCTATCCAAGAGTCGCTTAAAAGTCTCTAAAGTATCTGACTCCACTACCACCGCCGGCAGCACATTCCACACGCCCACCACTCTGTGTGTGAAGGACCTACCTCTGACATCTCCCCTATACCTTCCACCAATCACCTTAAAATTATGCCCCCTCGTAATAATCATTTCCAATCTGGGAAAAAAATCTCTGGCTATCCACTCTATCTGTGCCTCTCATCACCTTGTAAACCTTTATCAAGTCACCTCTCATCCTTCTGCGCCCCAACAAAAAAAGGCCTAGCTCCCTCAACCTTTCCTCATAACACCTACCTCCAGTCCAGGCAGCATCCTGGTAAATCTCCTCTCCACCCTCTCTAAAGCTTCCATGTCTTTCCTGTAATGAGGTGACCAGAACTGAACACAATATTCCAAGTGTGGTCTACCCAGGGTGTTATAGAGCTGCAGCATAATAATACTGAGAGGATATTTCGCCTCATAGGGGAACCTATAACTAGGGAGCATCATGTTAGAATGAAGAGGTCATCCATATAAAAGATGGAGATGAAGAGAAATTTCTTCTCTCAGAGGGTCATTAGTTTTCAGAGCTCCCTTCCCCAGAGAGCAACAGGGATTGTACGATTGAACATATTTAAGCTCGGTTTTGACAGATTTTGAATTGTTGAGGAGTCGGGGGTCACTGCCACAGACAAAGAGTTGAAGCGGAGATTAGATCAGCCTTGATTGAACAGAATGATTGAGCACGCTTAACAGACCACCTCGCCTACTCCTGTTCCTATTCTGTAGGATCCACAACTGGCACCATGGCAATGCACATTGTTTCACTTGTAAGTTCCAAAGTGAAGTCTCTTGACAATCAGAAGACCCCCAGGCACAGATGAGAATGGACTTCCCCTGGTTCTGAAAACATCAATTGTTTGCGAACGTTCTCCCTTGGGACGCAGTAAGAATTCTCATTGAGGTCCAGAGGCAAAATGAAGGTCATAGTCTTGAGGAAAGCAAAGGAGAAAGAAAGAGAAACTGAAAGAACTGAGGATGCTGTAAATCAGGAACAAAGACAGAAGTTGCTGGAAAAGCTCAGCAGGTCTGGCCGCATCTGTGAAGAAAAAAAAAATCAAAGTTAACGTTTTGGGTCTGGTTCTGAAGAAGGGTCACTGGACCCAAAACATTAACTCTGAATCTTTTCTTCGCAGATGCTGTCAGACCTGCTGAGCTTTTCCAGCAACTTCTGTCTTTGCTCCTGAGAAAGAAAGAGCTGCTTACAAACCAGTACAGCACAAATCCATAGGCGCATGTGTGTGAGCAACATCAGCCCCTGATGTGTGGCATTGTGACATGGTTAGAGCGAACAGGGAGTTGGGGAGCTATGATTCCCAAACATTTCCACCACTGCTTCTGCTGTAGACCATCTGATAGCTACAATAAGTCAACAACTTCATTAATGTAGCTGCACAAGATGCATCCAATATTTTACTTCTGTGTTGAGGTGGAAGATGAACAATGTGGACCTCACTCATGATAGGGGGGCTCTCAGCAGCGCAGTGCAAATGCTTTGGGGATGTCTTTCAAACATCACTGAAGATATCAAACTTCCTCTGCTGACCCTTGGGATTCTGTCACTGAGCAAACTACAGAAGGTTCACTCACCTTGAGAGGTTTCATCAGAATAATGCAGAGATTGAGAAAGAGGTATCTGAGGTGCTCACACACCACCAGCTGGCTTCTTCAAGCAGCCCCTGCTCTGGGCATGGTAACAGGCTCCACATTTAGATTGTCAGCCAGCTCAGAACCCAGCAGGTCAGAGTAGAAAGGAGTTATTCTCAATCTTAAGGGACCTTCTATACTGAGACTTGGACACAATCATAGAATCCCAACGGGGGAAAGAGTCTGCCCATAAAGTCTGCACCAACCCTCCAAAGGGCATTCCACCCAGACCCACTCCCCTCCCCTATCCCTGTAACCCTGCATATCCCACGGCTAACCCACCTAACAGGCACATCCCTGGGCAATATGGGCAATTTAGCCTGGCCAATCCACCTAACCTGCACATCTTTGGACTAAAAGAGTAAACCAGAGCACCCAGAGGAAACCCATGCAGACACAGAGAGAAGATGCAAACTCTTCACAGACAGACAGTTACCCATGGCTGGAATCGAACCCAGGTCCCTGGCGCTATGACACAGCGGTGCTAACCACTGAGCCAGGGCCCTGTCCTGTCCTGACCCCGGAGAGTTCCTGTCCCTCCCACATCCACTAATGATCTCCACCCAGTTTGCCAAGCCCCCTGACCAAATTCTACATTTCCACCACACATGCAGTCTTGTCTGATTGGCCAGCAACTCTCCAAGGCAGGGCCCCCGTAACCCATAAAATCCAACCTGATTAGATTTATTGTATTCACATGTGCCTAAGTACAGAAAAAAGTTTTGACTTGTGAGCAGTACAGGCAGATCAGACCGAACAAGGGCACACAGATCATGGATAACACAGTGTAGAGGTGGATGAACACAGCAGGCCAGGCAGCATCAGAGGAGCAGGAAAGCTGACGTTTCGGGTCGGGACCGTTCTTCAGAAATGATCATAGGGTGCTTAGACAGAGCAAGGTATACAAGGTTACAGCTGCACAGGAGGGATACAAAGCAAGATCAGCATTATTTGAAGTTAGAGAGGTCCATTCATCAGTCTGATAAGAGCAGGGAAGAAGCTGTTCTTGAACCAGTTGGTACGTGTGTTTGTTGTTCTCTATGTGGGTTGCACAGATAAGGCTGGGTTTAGTGCCCGTCCATCATCGCCCTGAGCTAGTGGCAATAATGGAAATCTCCCATAAAAGTGCAATCCTTTTACTGAAGATATTCCCTCATGGGCATCCGGCAAATTCCAGGCTGTTGTCCCACTGAGGAGAGGATGGCATCAAGCTGGTACCTGACTGAAGATCATAATAACGCAAGAATAGGCCCACAGAGCTCCCTTCAATATGGTCATGGCTCATCCTCAGCTTCACTTTCCCACTTAATGCACCATAAGCACCCCCCAACCAATCCCTCGCTTTGCCCAAGAGCCCAAAACCCGATTGCTCTCAGTCTTGAACCAACTCAGTGGCAGTTCAGAATTCCAAAGATTCACAACCCTTTCCATGTGGGAATTCCATCTGATCTCAGTCCTAAATGATTGAGTTCATCCTGAGGCTGTACGCCTGAAGGAATAACAATCTCACAGAAGCTACGTATTTAGGCTCCCTCAGAAACTTGCACATTTCAATCAATTCCTCACTCGTTCTTCTGAACTGCAGAACGTGCGGGTTCATTCTGTTCAACTTTTCAGCAAAAGACAGCAAGAACGATGCTGTAGGACTTTTCTTCACACCATTCCAAGATAAGTATCTTAAATAAAAGGGAACAGGAATTTTTCCATTGGCTTCCCTAAGGAAGGAGATCCTTGCCCTGGGCAGCAAAGGGTCACTGCAGAGCTGGTCCTGCCTGCCTATCAAGCGTTGACATTGGCATTCCAACAACCTTGCCCACAGACATCTGTCCAATCCGCTCGCTAACTTTTCAAAATGTCCCTTTTTTAAATTCTCAGACAGCTCAGGGAGAAAAAGGCAGAATTGACAGCAGCTGTGAGGAGACGAGAGTTATCATCACAACAACAGGGCCGTAGACAGGACAGAGATCATGTTATCTTGCGGCTGGAATGTGTGATGGAGAGAGAGGCACAGCTGTGAGAAGGGATTTCCTCCCTACAGGTGCACAGGAACGAGATTAGATGCACAAAGTTCTCATTGAAGGATATGGAGGGCAGTTTTAATATAACTCATCAGAAGGAACACTGATTTTTCCACAGAGGGGCAGCAGGTTTAAATAAGACTATAAGACTTGGGAACAGGAGTGTGCCATTCAGCCCATCGAGACTGCTCTGCCATTCAATGAGATCATGGCTGATCCAACAATCCTAAACTCCAACCTCCTGCCTTTTCCTGACAACAATCGATTCCCTTCCCGTTTAAAAACACAATATTCCACCCTTTAATAACACAGCAAAAACTAAAGTTCCAACCTAACAATTTGCCGTTTTTTTTACAAGAAGGGTGGGAGAACGTTACACATCTCAGTGCCTGGAATCCGAGCAGATCTAGCAACTGTCTAATGATGGAAAATAACCTGCCAGGTTAACTTGACAGCAATTACCTCAAAAGACCAAGAAAATCTCTTTCACACTCCAACGGAATAGTTAAGCAATTTAGCTTGTAATGTTCAAAGAAAGGGAACAAATTAGATGGGAATTCAGGGCAAGTGCTTTCAGTGCAAGTCTCTTTACCACCTGCAGAATTGGAAACACTGATGATATCTACTTCCAGTTAAGTGATAGTTTAATTTCACTGTCTATTGTCTCTCTTCGGTGATATCACTATTTCCACTTGCATTTATATTTTAATGTCAAAAGGCATTGCTGGATAATGTCAATCTGTCCCGCTTTCACTGTGAAGCCAGACTGACACAAGGCTAGTCTGCTGTCAACAACAGATCAATCCCTTCCACTCAGAGCCGCACACCTACCCGACATGGAAATATATCGCAATCCCTTCAGTGTCGCTGGGTCAAGATCGCAGGAATTGCCTCTGTACTGATTGGAACTAAGTGGATCTTATGGATTATGAGATCCTTGATTGGGGTTGTTAACGTTAGCCAATCAGGGAGCCCCAGATAAAAAAAAAAAAGGAGATTTAGAATCTCCTCAGTTCGGGAACGGACTCTGAGCTGGCTGGCCATAGCCCATATACTGTGCACATGTAAATAAAGGGTGACTTTGTGACAGGGTACCGGCCTCTGTGCACCCTATTTCACCCTCCCTACGCCCCTCCCCCTGGACAGCAACAGTTCAAGAAGGCCACTCACCACCACCTTTTCCAGGGCAATTAGGGAAAGGAAATAAATGCTAGCCCAGCCAGTGATGCCCATGTCCCATCGATGATCAGCTCCATTTTTTGTTTGACCCAGGAGGTAGCGGGATGGGGGAGGGGGTAGGGAGGTAAGAGGAGGAGCTGTCATTAGGGTTGGATACTTCAATACTAAGCAGCAAGATCCAACTTTGTACGGCTTTCGTGCTAACGTAAAATTAAAATGAACATGCATGAACAGGCAAATGATGTTCAGCATAAACTACAATTACATGTGAGATTGTAGATACAAAGAATAGCTTGTGAGATCACAAGCATTTGTATCATTCTCTACACAAATGTAGCACCAAGTCAAATCTCACATCTTTCCAACCCAGCATCTGGAATGCAGAATTTCTCCTTTCTCGCATCGAATGAATTTGGTTCCCGAGTTACCTGTAATTTAACTGACTCTGGAGGACTCAGATGGAGTAGTCACCCAAAAGGGCACTCCTGCAGAAACTCCCTCGCTAGTTTCGCAACAGACTTGACAGCACAGAACCAGGGACTCCTTTATCCAACTCCTTTAATAAACTGGTCTGGTTGAAAAAACTGAAGCACAGTCGTTGAATGATCCAGCCTCCAATCTCTGCTCTAAGCCTGCCTTCAGCTTTCTGTCCAGTTTAAGCATATTACAGGTATAAACACATGGTAAGAATACCCTGTCTGTTCTTCCTTCCACAGTACAATACAGCACAGGAATAGGCACTGCGACTCAAAGTCTGTGCTGATTCCTAATCCTTATTTACACCTGTTACTCGTTACCCATGCACGGTTTCTATCTCTCTGTTCGCCTCATGTTCATGTGTCTATCAAGACACACCTTAAACGTTGCTAACGTGCCGGTTTCCACCATCTCCACTGGCAGTGCGTTCCAGGCACCCACCACCTTCTGTGTGAAAAATTTTCCCCGCACTTCTCCCCTAAACTTTCCCTTTCTCACCTTGAACCTGTGCCCTCTTGCAGTTGATTTTTCTACCCTGGGAAAAAGCCTCTGACTACCCACCCTATCCATGCCTCTCAATTTTGAAGACCTCTATCAGGTCGCCCCTCAGCCCCCAGCTTTCCAGTGAAAACAATCCGAGTTTATCCAACCTCTCCTTATAACTAAAACCCTCCAGACCGAGCAACATCATGATAAACCTTCACTGCATCATTTCCAAAGTATCCATGTCCTTCTAATAGTGTGGCGACCAGACCTGCATGCAATATTCCAAATGTGGCCAAACTAAAGCTTTGTTTTACTGTAATATAACTTGCTCACTTTTAGCTTTGATACCCAGCCAATGAAGGCAAGCTTGCTGGATGCTTTCTTGACCGCCTTATCCACTTGTGTTGCCACGTTCAGGGATCTGTGGACCTGTAGGCCCAGATCCCTCTGCACGTCATTGCTTCTAAGGGTTCTGTAATTTATTGCACAATTCACACCCGAATTTGATCTTCTAAAATGCATCACCTCGCATCTGTCCACCCAAATCTGCAGTCTATCTACATCGTGCTGTATCCTTTGACAATCCTCCTGACTATCTGCAACTCTACCAACATATTACAAACAAAAAAGGTCCCAGCACTGATCCCTGTCGAACACTACTAGTTACCGGTCTCCGTTCTGAAAAGCACTCATCCACCGCTACTATCTATCTCCAATGACCAAGCCAGTTTTGTGTCCATCCAGCCAGCTCACCCCGGATCCCTTGAGACTCTACCTTCTGTACTGGCCTGCCATGAGGTACTTTATCATATGCCTTACTGAAGTGCTCTTAGACAACATCCACTGCCCTTCCCTCATCAATCATTCTTGTTACCCCCACAAAGAGCTCAATCAAGTTGGTGAGACATGACATTGCCCATACAAACCCATGCTGCCTATCACTGACAAACCCATTCGCTTCCAAATGTGAATAAATCCTCTCTCTCAGTATCTTCTCCAACAGCTTCCCCACAACTGATGTCAGGCTCATAGGTCTTTAGTTACCTGGATTATATCTGTTTGCCTTCTTAAACAAAAGAACTACTTTGTCCATTCTCCAGTCCTCTGGAATCTCGCCTGGGGCCAAGGAGGATGCAAAGGTATCTGTTAAGGCCCCAGCTATTTCCTTCCTTGCCTCCCACAGTACTCTGGGACAGATCCCGTCACGCCCTGGGAACATGTCTATCTTATTGCATTTCAAGACACCCAACTTTTTCATTCATTATGTTGCCCTGTCCAACAGTATTCACGCACGTTTCCCTAACCTCAACATCCCTCACGTCCCTCTCTTTGGTGAATACCTACGTAAAGTACTCATTAAGGATCTCATTCATTTCTTCTGGCTCCACCCATAACCTCCCTCCTTTATCCTCGAGTGGGCCGACCCTCTCCATAGCTACCTTCCTGCGCCAAATATACAGAGAAAATGCCGTGGGATTCTGCTGCCGCTCTCCTTTGTCTCCAGGTCCTCTTTCAAACAATGACCTCCTTTGTGTTGGTACTGCCTCCAGGTCAATGGTCACTCTGTCATATGGATCAAATTTATGTATTGGTCAAACATAAATACCATTGGCCACTTTACTGTTGATGCAAACTCTTAAAGTTCCTTTTCAAAAATTCTTAAAGCCAATTATAGATTTGACAGACATGGTCAAGAAATTGTGCATTTTCCTTACTGTACTGGTTCCAGGTTAAAGGTTATCACAAACTGATGCCCTACATATGAATCCATTACCACACGTAGAATTAATTCTCAATTCCCAGGGAGGTATCTACAACAGCTGTGGTCCCAGAAGGAAGCGCACTAGCCCCTTCCTGAGAACAGTTAGAGGTGGGCAATAAATTGATGTCCACATCACAGAGACAAGAAAACATTGTTGATGGACTGTGCCTCCTACGCTTTTTCAACCTCAATTTACAACAGTCGTCAGTATTTCTCCATGAGATAGTAGGAACTGCAGATGCTGGAGAATCTGAGATAACAAGGTGTAGAGCTGGACGAACACAGCAGGCCAAGCAGCATCAGAGGAGCAGGAAGGCTGATGTTTCGGGAAGGGTCTAGGCCCGAAACGTCAGCCTTCCTGCTCCT
>NW_025970469.1:0-12116 GCF_021869965.1 Rhincodon typus | reverse complement strand
CCTGTTCTTCCTCCCACCTATCCCCTCCTCCCACCTCAAGCCGCACCCCCATCTCCTACCTACTAACCTCATCCCGCCCCCTTGACCTGTCCGTCCTCCCTGGACTGACCTATCCCCTCCCTAACTCCCCACCTACACTCACCTTTACTGGCTCCATCCCCGCCTCTTTGACCTGTCTGTCTCCTCTCCACCTATCTTCTCCTCTATCCATCTTCTATCTGCCTCCCCCTCTCTCCCTATTTATTTCAGAACCCCCTTCCCCTCCCCCATTTGTGATGAAGGGTCTAGGCCTGAAACGTCAGCCTTTCTGCTCCTCTGATGCTGCTTGGCCTGCTGTGTTCATCCAGCTCTGCACCTTGTTGTCTCAGATTCTCCAGCATCTGCAGTTCCCACTATCTCTCACCCTTCAACCTTCTCTGCTCCAGTGAAAAAAAGTCTAGTCTATCCAGCGTATAATTCTCCAGTCCTGGCAACGTCCTTGTAAATCTTTTCTGAACCCTTTCCAATTTAATGATATCTACAGTACTCCAAGAGTGGCCTCACCAACATCCTGTACAAACTCAACATGACATCCCAACTCCCAAACTCAATGGTGCAAGCAACGAAGGCAAGGCTGAATTTCTTCTTTACTTCTTTAATTGAATCAAGACCTAGGTCTTCCAGTCAAGCAACCTTTACATTACACTGGTGGAAAGACTATCTCTACTGGGAAACCAGGAAATCCCTTCCACAATACAGAGTTCAAGCAGTTTATATTCTATTCTCATTGCATTCCAATCACAGTGCTGCTTACAACAGGACTGTTACTATTAAGAAGCTCTGGAAATTCAGACATCACGACGACGGCACAGCAAATCCACCTACCATAAGAAATGGAAGAGGCCATTTTTCCAACCAAATGGCCCCAGACAATGTCCATTCATTCCTGTCACGGAGTCAATTCCTGTCATTGATTCAGGATCAACATTGTTACTAAGCACCAGTCACCCCACACGATATTTCTCAGGAGATACCTTTGTGATACTGTTTACTGGAATAAATTGTGTGACTCCCACATCCACAATAAAGTTGCTTTGTTGCCTTTGCACTTTGTCAGCTTAGCATTGAGGATCATTTTAACCCTATAATTGCTATTCGGTTTGAAAGCCCCACTTCAGTTGGGGAGGCAATGGTCTAGGGGTATTATCCCTGGATTGTTAATTCAGAGACCCCATTAATGTCGGGTTCCTGGGTTCAAATCCTGCTGTGGCAGATGGTGGAATGTGAATTCAATAAAAATCTGAAAATAAGAGTCTGATGATGACTATGAATCCATTGTCAATTGTTGGAAAAACCTAACTGGTTCACTAATGCCCTTTAGGGCAGCATGGTGGCTCAGTGGTTAGCACTGCTGCCTCACAGCGACAGAAACCTGGGTTTGATTCCACCATTGGGTGACTGTGTGGAGTTTGCACATTGTCCTGGTGTATGTGTGGGTTTCCTCCCACAGTCCAAAGATGCGCAGGTTAAGTGGGTTAGCCATGGGAAATGCAGGGTTACAGGGATAGGGTAGGTTTGGGAAGGATGCTCTTCAGAGGGTCAGTGCTGACTCGATGGGCCAAATAGCCTGCTTCCACACTGTAGGGATTCTATGATTCTAAGTGAAGGAAAGTGCCATCCTTACCTGGTCTGGTCTACATATGATTCTAGAACCACAGCAATGTGGTCGACTCTTAACTGCCCTCTGGGCAATTAGGGATGGGGAATAAATGCTGGCCTGGCCAGCAATGTCCTCATCCTGTGAATGTATTAAAAAAAGGCCCAAATCGATGTTGAGATTGTCTCACTCTGTCTTTCATGCTTTACACAAGCGGGTGTGGCAAGATTCTGATAAAGCAGTGGCAAGATATTAATTGATCTCATTGTTAAACACCTTGTTAATGCCACTACTCTTTCATGGCAGGTCATGTGATTACATTCCTCCAGGAATTAATTTAATCACTGTTGGCAACCCTGTTTGTGAAGTAAAGTCACCATAACCCAACTGGGCCACAGGGCTGCTCTCTCACGAGAGAGAGAGAGAGAGAGATAGGAGAGAGAGATGACTGGTGGTAGTTTAACCTGACGATCACCACACCTAAGGCAAGTGGAGAGGTTGAGAAGGAGAATCCTTCATGGTAACCTCAGCTGATGCTGAACCTGTACTATTAGTGTCACTTTGCTTTGTGAATCTGCCATCTCGCCAACTGAGCTAACCAGACCCCCTCCTTATAAAAGGATGAGAGGAAATTGAGGAGGATCTGTTTCACATAAATGGTTGTTACAATCTAAAACACACTACCTGAATGAAATTACATTCTGTACAAGCTTTCATCAAGGCAAGTTGTCATTACTTGAAAATAACTAATTGCTGGTTGAGAGGAAGAAAGGCAGGATGTGAGAGTCTGTTTTGAAGAGTCAATGTTGACATAAAGTGCTAAACATCTGCTTATGGGTTGTAAGACTAGAGGGTTTGAGTTATAAGGAGAGGCTGGATAGGTTGGGACTTCTTTCCCCTAGGGCATAGGAAGTTGGGAGGTTATCTTAACGAGGTTTAGAAAATCATTAGATGAATAGCAAAGGTCTTTTCCCCAGGGTAGGGGAGTCCAAAACTAGAGGGGCATAGGTTTAAGGTGAGAGGGGGTAAGATTTGAAAGAGACCTGAGGGGCAACTTTTTCACACAGAGGGCGGTGCGTGTATGGAACGAGCTGCCAGAGGAAGTGGTGGAGGCTGGTACAATTACAACATTTAAAAGGCATCTGGATGGGTACATGGATAGAAAGGGGATATTGGACAAATGCAGGCAAATGGGACTAGTTTAGTTTGGGAACACGGTCGGCATGGACTGGTTGGGCCGAAGGGTCTGTTTCTGTGCTGTATGACTCTATGACTCCTATCGCCAAGGAATCTTCTACACCCACCCAGGATGGTGGATGAAGTCTCTTTTTAATTTCTCGTCGATTTAGGCAGCGTATCCGATAGTGTGTCTCCTCCTGTACAACACTGGGTGTGTCAGCCTCTGTGCTGCAAATATATGCAGTGACACTATGAACCCACAACATCTGATTCAGAGGTGAGAGCGCTAACCAACTAAACTGCAGCTGACTCATCAACAATGAGGTCAATTCTATTGGTTGCGAGCCAATAGGACGCTGCACAAATGCAAAGTCTTTCTTTGACAAAGGTAGTGACATTTAACAAAGAATGATTTAGCACACGATTTGGTAGGAAAGTGGCACTTTCTCTTGAGGTTTGGGCTTGCTTGACAGTGGTCAGATAAGAGACTGCGTAGGCGATTCAATACTGCTGTTTCCTCTCTACCTCAAAAGCCTACTGAAAGAATGTTTACCAGATTTACATTGTATTATGTGGGCCATCCAGGAGGACAAGATATACACATTGAAAATTAATAGGCTAGAATGACACTTTTTTGAAGACTGTGTTTGCGAAGGGAGGTATGTTTGAGGAAGACACTTTGTTGAATAGTACTGTAAGATCTTTACCATCCACCTCAACAAGACAATTTGGACTTTTGTTTCCTTTATTCATTCACGGAATAAGGGACCTCGCTGGCTAGGCAGCCCATCCTTAACTGCCCTGAGGGCAGTTAAGAGTCAACCATATTGCTGTGGGTCTGGAGTCACATGTAGGCCAGACCAGGTGAGATTGGCTGTTTCCTTCCCTAAAGGATATTTGTGAACCAGATGGGTTTTTCCAACAATCAACAATGGATTCACAGTCATTGTTAGATTCTTAATTCCAGATATTTATTGAATTCAAACTCCACCATCTGCTGTGGTGGGATTCAAACCCAGGTCCCCAGAACATTATCTGGGTCTCTAGATTAACAGTCCAGTGATAATACCATTAGGCGATTGCCTTTCCTAGCACATACAGCACATGTAGTCTAACAACACATTCAAAAGGTGGCATTTCAGGCCAAGCAGCACTCGCTCAGTACTGCAATAAAGTGTCTTCTAGGCTATTTGCTAAAGTCCCTGGATTGGGGAGCTGATGGGGATTGGGTGGTCTTATTGGCCAAGGTTCCAAACATACCGTGGTGTATAGTCCCCACGTCAAGTACCTGTATCCGACACAGTAGCCTTGGAGACATATTGATTTCTTTTATTCATTCATGGGACATAGGTGTCTCTGGCTAGGCCAGCATTTATTGACGATCCGATTACCCAGAGGGCAGTTTAAGAGTCAATCCCAACGCTGTGGGTCTGGAGTCACATGGAGGCCAGACCAGGTAAGGATGGCATTTTCCTTCAGATGGGTTCTTCCTGACAGTCAACAATGGATTCACAGTCAATATTAGACTCTTTATCTCAGATTTTTATCGAATTCAAGATCCAAAATGCGCTTTGTATTGTACGATCTGCTTGTAAAGCACGTAAGACAACACTTTTCACTGTACCTGGGTACACGTGACAGTAATAAATCAAATCAAACCATCTGCTGTGATGGGATTGGAACCAAGGTCCTTAGGATATTTACTGGGTCTCTGAATTAATAGACTGGCAATAATACCACTAGTCCCTCTTGGAGTCATAGAGATGTACAGCACAGAAACCTTTCAGTCCAATTCATCCATGCTGACCAGATATCCTAACTTACTCTAGTCCCATTTGCCAGCATTTGGCCCATATCCCTCCAAACCCTTCCTATTCATATCCAGAAGCCTTTAAAATGTAATTGTACCAGCCTCCACCACTTCCTCTGGCAGTTCATTCCATACATACACCACTCCCTGCATGAAAAAGTTGCCCCTCAGGTCCCTTTTAAATCTTTCCCCTGTCACCTTAAATCTATGCCCCTCTAGTTTTGCACTCCCTTACCCTGGGGAAAAGACATTGACTATTCACTCTATCAGTGCCCCTCATGATTTTACAAACTTCTATAAGGTCAACCCTCAGCCTCCAATGCTCGATGGAAAATAGACCCAGCTATCATGTAGAATAAGAAGTTACTGGGCTATATCACCCATCCTACAGAAAGCTATCTTAACCCAGCAGGTGAGATAGAGCAGCGGAACTCAATTTAATCTCTCTGGCTTTGGCAAGGGAACTTCAGCAAGAATGCCCACTTGTCAGTCTTGACCAGTGACGCTTATTATAAGTGTGGGTAGGTATATAGATAGAATGTGAGCAGGAATAAGCATGATGCCAAACATTACGAATTCCCTGCGAAAACTCAACATGTCAGCTCATATACAGAATATGGCCCTTTGTGTTTTGTTTTTAATTCTTTAATAGTTCAGGAGGTATGGACATTAGTGGCTGTAGGACGTGTTTTATTGCCATTCCCTAATTGCCCTTGATAGTGGTGAGATATCTGTTTGTGGTACAATACTCAGCAAGGAGGATGAGCCAGTGGGATGGATTGAGGTGAAAAATTACTTACAATTTTGAAATACAAGCAGAAGTGCAATAACAAGTATTGATTTTCACGTGCATTTCCTTGCATAGCCCTTCACTTCAGAAACATGCAATAACGATGTCTCCTTGGAATGTCACAAGAAAAACAATTTCTGGGTGCAAATACATCTTCAATCCTTTCATATCTCAAACCAGTTCCTGTTGCTCACACTTTCAAACTGGCTAAGTTACATTCCAGGTAAACATCAACTAGGCATGATTTGCAGGCAGGTAGATTTCCCTAGTGAGAGCTCATGTGAGAATATTTTCTGACATCGCAACAAGAAAGGGCTGCACTTATACAGAATCCCTCACAGTCTCAGGTATTTCAAGGTGCTTTAGAAAGACGTGCATTTGTAAAGAGTCCAAGATCACTATATGTCGCCAAGTGCCTTATGGTCAATTATGTACTTTTCAAACAAAATGCACAGTGTAATGTTGGAAACACAGCACCTAATTTGGAGGCAGCAAGCTCTCAAAAAAGCAAGAACATTGCTTAATAAAAAGATTTGCATTTTTGGAGCACTTTTCACATCTACCAGACACTTCAATGTTATACAGATAATTAAGATAATTTCTTAAAGTGTAGTCACTATAGGAAGCAGGTGAGCCACTTTTTACACAGCAAGCTCCCACAAACAGCAATGCGATAATGAACAGATAAGATATTTTTTTACAAAGCTAATCCAAGAGTAAATATTGGCCGCACCTGCAGAAAGCTCCCACCTCTTATAGAGTCAGACAGTCGTACAGCACAGAAACAGACCCTTCAGTCCAACCAGTACATGCTGAACATAATCCCAATCTAAACTAGTCCCACTTGCCTGCTCCTGGCCCATATCCCTCCAAACACTTCCTATTCATGTACTTATCTAAGTATCTTTTAAATGTTGTAACTGTGCCCACAGCTATCACTTCCTCACAAAGTTCATTCCACACACAAACGACCCTCTGTGTAAAAAATTTGCCCCTCATGGCTTTTTTAAATCTCTCTACTCTCACCTTTAAAAAAATCCTTCATAGTCTTGAAATCCCCAATGCTAGGGAAAAGACACCTACCATTAACCCTGTCTATACCCCTCGTGATTTTATAAATCTCTATAAGGTCACCTCTCAACCTTCTACGCTTCAATGAAAAAAGTCCCAGTCAATCCAGCCTTTCTTTATAATTCAAACCAGCAACATCCTGGTAAATCCCTTCTGAACCCTCTTTAGCTTAATAATATCCTTTCTATGACAGGGCCACCAGAACTGGACACAGTACTCCAGAAGAGGCCTCACCAATGTCCTGTACAACCTCAAGTTGACTTCCCAACTCTTATACTCGAAGGACTGAGCAATAAAGGCAAGCATGCTGAATGACTTTTTAACTACTCTGTCTACATTCTTTGACATAGAACCCTGGGATCTTTTAACTTTGACTTGAACGGGCAGATCAGGGCCTGAAGTTAACATCTGCTTCAAAAGATGGAGCTGCCAATAGTACAGCACTCCCTCACTACCATACCCAACAGAGCATCAGCCTTGCTTTGTGTATTCAAGTCCTGGAGTGAGACTTGTTAAATCCAGAGGCAAGTGCAGTGTGTTACAGTGCTACAGCTGACAAAACCAATGTAAGAGGTGAAATATTGCAGCTCCACATACCAAGATGATGATATTGGACAGTTGAAAGAACACTTTGTAAACAATTTGTAAAACAATTTGTAAAAGCTCGGCAGCAGTTAGGTTAGTGAAACCAGCTACTGGAAAGGAGATGGAGTGTGGTAGGTGGGGGTTGCAGGGGGAATTATTGTGCCGTAAGACTTTGACCAGTCCCATATCCATAGAGTGGAACATGCAGTCGAGAGTGTGTTGTAAAGCATCATAGGGCTGCTACTCTCAGTACGCCAATTCCACGAAAAGCTGACTCCATTTTTGATTTGGATATGAGGCATGATTTACAAGAGGATTCACAGCAAACATTGTCCATGTATTCTATCAACAGACCCTACTCTTTGAACCACGGCAGACAGAATTCACGATCAACACAACAGCAACTTCTCCCAATAATAGCAGGATTACACATGCAGCAAAAGTACACTGAGTTGCGGGTAGTAAGGAAGGCAGGGGGAATCATGCCCAGATCATACCCATTCACCCATACTGGGAAATGGATGCAATGATATTGAATGGGGTCAAGGATACGCTTCCAAGAGGCTGGTGCAGGCCAAGATTCTTTGGGTAGACTTTATATGTGAAGCATGAACCTGTCACTTGCGCGTGAATGCCATCATTGGGATACCAACCTTGATTGGGTAAGAGGCCAAAAGCTGACTGTGTCCAGCACTCCTGTAACACAGAAAAGAGTCCAAACTTTCAGGGATGAGAGAGTGTAAGACTGTTGAGATTGGTTGGCTCGCTGAGTTGGTTCGTTGTTTTCCCCCAAGTGGGTAACATCATCAGTGCAGCCTCCGATGAAGCGCTGTTGTGTTTTCCCGCCTGGTATTTAAACTCTGGAGTCCGTTGAGTTGGATTACCTCACTTCCGGTTTTCCTTCGCAGTGGAGTGTATATGGGGTCGAGTTCTATGTGTTTATTAATGGCTTTCTTTGTGGAGTACCAGGCTTCTAGGAATTCGCATGCTTGTCTCTGCTTTGCTTGTCCCAGGATCTTGGTGTTGTCCCAGTTGAATTGGTGGTTCTCCTTATCCATGTGGATAGAGATGAGTGAGTATTGGGCAGAGACAACCATGGGAATTCCTAGAAGCCTGGTTCTCCACAAAGAAAGCCATCAACAAACACATAGAGCTAGACCCTATATACACTCCACTGCGAAGGAAAACCGGAAGTGAGGTAATCCAGCTCAACGGACCCCAGAGTTTAAATACCAGGCTGGAAAACACAACAGCGTTTCATCGGAGGCTGCACTGATGATGTTACCCAGCAGGGTAATGAAACGTCTGAAGGAAAACAACGAACCAGCTCAGAGAGCCAACCAACTACAACATCCACAACCCGAGCTACAAATCTACTCTAAAACCTTAGAGACTCTAAGACTGCATTCCTTCAGACTTGCCCACTCTGTATTTGCAACCTCTTCCAGACTCATAGCCCACACATTCTCAAACTTACCATCCATTCCTCAATTCCTGGTAGTTTGTGCATCCTCTCCCTTAACCCTTTATTAGCCACTGAGGTATCAGCCACTCTCGAACTCCCTCCTCAAGCCCCTGTGCCTTCCCATTTCCCTATCCTTCTTTAAAACTCTTCTCAGAAACCCATATTTTCTATTAGATCGTTTTTATCACCCCCTGTTACCACCATGACTTGGCATTTGTTCTCCTATCTTGGCCATCTCTGAAACAATTTAACATTAAACGCATTGTAATTGACCCTTCATTCTCTCACACACTGCCTTGTGGCACCTCTGTTTAAAATGTGTAAGGAATGCATCCCCAACCTCATGCTATGTTTCAGATCATACACACCCTTTCTGACTCAGTAACAGTGCCACTTTGACATAGGTTTTCCGTATCTTCCAAGAAACAGGACAGACCTAACCAGTTAAGAGATACAAAGGGACAGTGTTGATTTGTGAACTCAGAGGTGACGGAGAACAGCACATGGTGTGAGATTGAACTTCCTCCTCCTACGTCTGAAAAATAAGGTGTTTGTAACCAGGAAAAACAAGTATCAGCGTTACAATATAGGGGGCTGATTGTGGAAAATGACTGGGAGTAATTTTAATTCTTCAAACATTCAAGATTTTAGAGCAAGTGTTGTGCAAAACTTGCTCAAAACAGCTTTCATCCCACTTAATTGGTCTAAAACAACTCTTGCATAAAATGAACTGCCGAATACTTGGGTAAATTGCTACAACCTGTTTTGAGCCTGTTTTCCACATACACAATGCTTTCAGTTTGTGAAGACCACACAGGACTTGCATATCAATAGCAATGCAGTGTCCGTGTGTTTATTTTGACACTCCTAGCCACTGAAGGAAACTATGGTCATTTGCACTGCAGCATTGTATCACAGTGATACTGGAAGAGTTAAGTATCTCAAAAGTTTGAGCAATGAGTGAAACTAGCTGTTTTAGCTTGCTACTATGCAGTAGCAACCTGAGTGGTGTTTGCCGCTGTCAAGCCAGAAAGACAACCTGCGAATCATACAAGTCAGTAATGTGGACAGTAGTGTGGAATGTGCAGGTGTGAGGCCAAGTGTGTGTATGTACATCCCATGGACTGGCATGTCCAAACAGCATGCCCTTTTAGCTGTTCATTGATGTACATCAACAACCTCTAAAACATTTTAATTTAGTAAGTTTCTGTTTTTATTTTAGTTTTGCAATAGTACCCATTAGTTAATTTGTTTAATTGTTTTTTTGTTAGCTTAAAAGGGTACAAAGGGTCACTTATTGACCTATGTGGTTGAATTGAAGAATTAGGAGCTGTACACTTGAAACATCTCACTTTGTGAGTAAATCTAAAAGTGAGCCAAAATTAACTTCTGGTCTCCTCCTTCACAAACTAGCTGTCAGATGCTTGAAATTAGATTGAATTACTCCAAGGTACACACTTAAACGGAACAGAGCGAGCATTTCATCCAGTCGTGGCTTTCCTCGCCCAGTCATGGAGCCATACAGCACAGAAACAGACCCTTTGGTCCAACTCATCTTAGAAACCCTACAGTGTGGAAACAGGCCCGTCGGCCCAACAAGTCCACAACGATCCTCAGAGCATCTCACCAAGACCCATCCTCCTATGACCCATCTAATCTACACATCCCTGGAAACTATGGGCAATTTCCCATGGCCAATCCACCCTAACCTGCACATCTTTGGACTGTGAGAGGAAACCGGAGCACCCGGAGGGAACCCACGCAGACACGGGGAGAATGTGCAAACTCCACACAGACAGTCGCCCGAGGGTGGAACTGAATGCAGGCCCCTGGTCCTGTGAGGCAGCAGTGCTAACCACTGAGTCACAGTGCCACCCCTTTTTATCTGCAGAAAACAAACTCCTAGACTTGAACTCTGCTTGGCATAGTCCCAGTGAGTGGGGAAACATTGCCTGTTCTGAATACTGGTTTGACTTGCAACAAATTATTTGTATCCAGTGGGTAGCACAGAAATTGTGGATTTCCAGAGTGCTCTGTCCAGAAGAATGACCACAATCTTACATTAGCTTTCTCTTTCAATACACAGTCTTGTTCCTGTGGTGACATTTCAGTCCATTCAGACCCTGGCCTGCCACAGAGATCCAGCAAAGCCCATTGCAAGCTGGAGGAACAGCAACTCATTTTCTGCTGAGGCACTTTACCTTCTTCAGGACTCAACATTGAGTTCAACAAATTCAGACCATGAACTCTGTCCTCCATTTTAATTACAACCCCTTCATCCCCACCTCTCTGTCTTATTTGCATAGGCTTGCTGTCAGCGGATCTGAACTATTTTCTGCTATTAATACCCACTCCTTAATCACCAGCCCTCCTCTACTTCCATTAACACTCCCTTATGTCTTATGCTCTGGGAACCCTCACCATCTGTTCTACTTTCTCCTCCTCTCCCCTTGTATCAACACCTTTCCCATCCCCTTCAGTTCTGAAATAAAAAAGTCATATCGGGCTCAAAATGCTAACATTTTTCTCTTTTTGCAGAAGTTGGGTTTCTCCAGCAACTTCTATCTTTATTCATGCTTGATTGGAACACATTTTTACACAGAGTAGTCGTGGCTCAGATTACGACCATAATAATGGCAGGCCAACAGGGGCTTCAAATAAACTGGAAATGATTGAGACATTGTTAAATGTTCAGGTCCCGTTTCAGCCTCTAAACTGGCTTACAATTTTCTCCCGCTGGTACTGGCTTTTTCACACCTGCTCACTGGGGTAATTTGCACAATTTTGTTTCATAATTCAACGCCCACAATTTCACTGAAGACCGAAATGACACGTCTTCCTATGCAACTGAAACAGTACAGTTCAGTACAGAGGTATCACTTGCTTAGAGAAGGATGAGATGAAAGCTCACTTGATTTACGAGGCAGAGGAGAGCTGTAGGCGAGACAGGAAATGCAACTTAAGCTACAGTCCTCCCCCAGTTTACTCAAAATGAGGTGGCGCATGTTTCAGGTTCGACCCTGGGTAGACATGCGAAGTTAGCGGATCACAGCTGGTGGCAACAGTTATGTTCCAAGGTTGGATGGGCGTTGAACCCACGCCAAAATGACCGATCACCATAGAGAGAGAACCCTGCTACTGAAAGCAAGTTTCAGGCATATGTGTGAATGAATATTTGCCAGTTCCTACTTTGCAGCGCTAACGGATATGTTGAGAATTACTCAGTGTCAACTTCCATGAGTGGAAGTGGCCAGCAAGCTGATCAATTATCCTTCCGAAACATGTGTTTAAAGAGAGGAGAGGCAAGAGAGAATGATAGAAAAAAAAATGACAGAGAGAGGCGAAGAAAGAAATAAAGCAGTTCAGGGAG
Source organism: Rhincodon typus (assembly GCF_021869965.1). Taxonomy (NCBI): domain Eukaryota; kingdom Metazoa; phylum Chordata; class Chondrichthyes; order Orectolobiformes; family Rhincodontidae; genus Rhincodon; species Rhincodon typus. The sequence continues at coordinate 210 of NW_025970469.1, read as the reverse complement.
TTGTAACTTGTTAAATCCGATGTGGGGATTTGGTCACTTCAGTGGATGTATCACCTCCTAGTCAAAAGCTGGAATTGGTAAATTTGCTGAGTTGTCCGCAAATCCTGTCTGCCCGGTCAAATATTTCCAGCATTTCTTATCTTCAGATAGCCAACATCCAAAATATTTTATTTTGGGAACAAAGGGAGTTGAACTATAAAGAGCTGTGAT
>NW_025970468.1:0-12119 GCF_021869965.1 Rhincodon typus | reverse complement strand
TTACTAGAAAGTAGGAGAGAGGGTGGTGTTCGTGGGTTACTTTTCAGATTGAAGGCCTGTGACCAACGGGTTGGAGGGTTTTCGCTATAAGGAGAGGCTGAATAGGCTGGGTCCATTCTTCCTGGAGTGTCAGAGGGGGAGGAGGACCTTATAGAGGTTTATAAAATCATGAGAGCATGGATAGGGTGAACAGCTAGGGTCTTTTGCCCAAGGTAGGGGAGTCCTAAACTAGAGGTCATGTGTTTATTTTAAGAGGGGAAGTTTTAAAAGGGACCAAAGGGGCAACATTTTCATGCAGAGGGTGGCACTTGTATGCAATAAGCTGCCTTTGGAATTGGTGAAGGATGGCACAACAACAACATTTCAGAGGCAAGTGAATGGGTCTACGAATGGGAAGGTTTGAGGGATATGGCGAAACGGAATAGTTTAATTTTGGTTATCTGGTCAGTATGGACGAGTTGGACCAAAGCGTCAGTTTTCATACTGTACATCAGCGATTTTATGACTCCATGTTCCACTGACAATAAGGCACTTTCTCAGCAATATCCTCTGAAAACGAGGCACTCCAACACTTCTCCAAATACCTCAGTACCAACCCTCTTAATATGTGGCACTCCCTCAGTTCTAACCCATTGACCGTGACACAATGTCTCTGGACTCACTCTCTAATCAGTTGGCACTCCCTCAATTCCAACACCTACACAATGAGGCACTGCCTCAGTATTGACCCTCTGACTCCTACAGATCTGACTCACTGACAGTCCTGTATTGTTCGTCCTGACCCTTTAATCATTTCGCATTTCCTCAATTCTGACCCCATTACGTTGAGGAAATGACTCAGTATTAACCCTCTGGCAATGATGGGTCCCCTCAGTACTGAACCTCTGACTGTGCTTCAATACCTCAAGACTGAACCTGTGTCAATAAAGCATTCCCTCAGTTCGAACTTCTCTGTGTGCTGCAATACTTCAACACGGGTCCTGCAATCAAGTGGCACTCCTTCAATTCTAACTCCTTTAGGATGTGGCACTGCCTCAATGTTGACCCTCTGACAATGAGGCACCCCCTCAGTACTGAATGTCTAATGACGTGGCATACCCTCAATTCTGAACCCTTTACAATGAGGGGATGTTCACTGATGATTGCACAATGTTCAGAAACATTCGCAGCTCCTCAGATACAGAAGCAGTCCTTGTTCAAATGCAACAAAACCTGGCTTGGGCCAACAAGTGCAAATAACATTTGTGTCACACAATACAACCATCACCAATAAGAGACAATCTAACCACTGCCCTTGGCATTCTGCAGTGTTACCATCACTGAATCCCCACTATCAACATCCTGAGGGTCATCATTGACCAGAATCTCAACTGCACTCACCACATAAACACAGTGCAGAGCAGGTCAGCGGCTAGGAATACCACAGGTAGTAATTCTCCTCCTGACTCCTCAAAGCCTGTCCACCATCTACAAGGCACAAGTCAGGATTGTGATGGATTAGTCCCCACTTGCCTGGATTAATGCAGCCCCAACAACACAAGAAGCTTTAAACCATCTGGGACAAAGCAGCACGCTTGACTGGCACTACATCCACAAATATCCACTCCCTCAACCACCGACAGTCAGTAGTAGCAGTGTATGCTATCTGCAAGATGCACTGCATAAATTCACTAAAGTTCCTCAGCAAAACCCACGACCACTTCCGTCTGGAAGAACAAGAGTAGCATATTAGAAATGCCACCTTCAAGTTCCCCTCCAAGCCATTCACCATCCTGACTTGGAAATACATTGAATGCAACTGTGAAGGAAGACAGTTATCCACCAATAGGGAGAAAGAGAGAGACAAAATCTGAGAGAAATTACAAATTCTGCAGACAAACTAAAATTGTAATCTTCAAATATCCTAATTAATAGCACTGGAGCAGAGAGGTGCAACCATTAGTCAATCAATGTCACTAAAACACAAGTTAACAGAAACATGTCAGCCCCAGGACATACAGAAGAAAAATATACTTTTCTGTAAATAATACACAAGATTTACCTGTTCTCGTGATGGCAGGCATGGTCTTGTTGAAGAATGTTCTTTCTGAAAGATGGCTCCTTCACCACCACTCAGTACCTGCATCGGAGGGTGTGTGTTGTGGGGAGGGGGCGCGGGGCTAGGTTAATTTTGATATTCTGTTTCCTTCACTGACTGAATTTTAAAAAGGATACATCAGTTAGTCAAGTGACCAACTCCTCATGGCAATGGCGGGGAAGGGGGTTTGAAGAGGTTAAGGAATAAATGTGCGTTTGGAAATCCATCCAAATTGGTGGAGTTATGTATGAGGCTAATACTGTCAGAATGCTGTTGGGTGGGGCAGAGGACGAGGTAAAATGCAGCAACCGTCTGCTCATGTTCGGGGATACTGTTGCTCCTGTCAGAGCAGGATATGAAGAGGAAGCAACATAATGAATGCATATGGAACTGAAACATCAAATTTACAGGACAACAACTGTCCCACCTCCAAGGACTTGGTGCAAATGCCTCAACAACTGAACAGACCCGCAAATACCAGGAGAGGTAGTCACTTGGCAGATTTTTCATCATTCAGAAGGTTCAGGACAACCTGAGCTTCTGAACATCTCCACATTAAGACACAAGTCAGGCGTGTGATGGAATATTCCCCACTTGCCTGGGCATGTGCAGCTCCAACAACACAAGGAGCTCAACACTGTTCAGGACAAAGCAGCCCACTTAATTGGCACCACATCCACAAACATTCACTCCCTCCACCACCAACACTTAGCAGCAGAAGTGTGTACCATCTGCAAGGCAGACTGCAGAAATTCCACCAAAAATCCTCAGACAGCACTTTCCAAACACGTGACTACTTTCATCTGGAAAGACAAGGGCAGCAGATACATGGGAATACCACTCCCTACAAGAACGCCTCCAAAGTTTAAATATGTCACCATTCCTTCACTGTCGCTGCGTCAAAACCCTGGACCTCCCGTCCTATCAATATTGCCCTTACGAGCAGCACAGTGCCCAGTGGTTAGCACTGCTGCCTCACTGCACTAGAGATCTGGGTTCAATTCAGTCTCAGGTGACTGTGTGTGGGGGTTTGCACATTCTTCCCATGTCTTTGTGGGTTTCCTCCAGGTGCTCCGGATTTCTCCAACAACCGAAAGGTGTGTGGATTCGGTGAATTGTAAACGCTAAATTGCCCATTGTGTCCAGCGATGAGTAGTTATGTTAATTATCCAGGGGAAGTGCAGGCTTACGGGGATAGGGTTGGGGGGTCAGTCTGGTGGAATGCTTTTTGGAGTCATTATGGACTTGTTGGGCCAAATGGCCTGTTTCGACACTGTAGGGATTCTAACGATTGTGGGTCAACTGTTAGCACAAGGACTGGAGTGGTTCAAGAAGGCAGCTCAACACCACCTTCTCATGCGGCAACTAAAGGCAGCCAATAAAGCTGGACCAGCCAGCGATCTTTAGATCACACAAATGAATTTTAAAAACCCTGAAGTCCTCACCCATGGGGTCATTTCAGTCAATCTTGTCTCCTTTGGTTCAGAGAAACGGAGAAGAATAGGCGTAAAAACTTCGATCCTGTTCCACCTTTCAACATGATCATGGCTGATCATTGAACTCACCGTGTTTCTCCCCACTGTCTTTGTTCTCTTTAGTCCTGAGCACCATATCCAATTTCCCTTTGAAAATAGTCAATGGTTTGACCTCAACAGTTCCCAGACAGAATTCCACAGGCTGACCTCTGTCTGGGTGAGGACATTTCTCCTCATTTCCTCAATGATCTCATTTTCCTCCTTGACTCTAAGCCCTATTTCTGCTCTCATAAGTCATTGAGGACATCCTTACTGCATTTACCTTGTCTCGTCCTCTTTAAATTTATAGGCTACCATCAGATGCCCGTTCTTCTTTTAAACTCCCATGAATATAGCCCTAACTGATCCAGTCTCCCTTCATCTCTCAATACCACCATCCCAGAAATCACTCTGGTAAATCTTTCACTCACGACCACTGTAGCCAATCCATGAATCCCCTCAATAAGGCAGCCAACATACCATCTGCCTTGTTCACCACCTGCAATAGGGTCAGGGTCAGGGTCATACTTACTTTCAGCGACAGGTACAAGGACACTCAGGTCTCAGTGCAACCCTCCCTTTCCCAAGAGCCAAGAATGAGGAACAAGCCTCACGGAAGACTTGTGCAAGGCTTAACAAAGATGGTACAACCAGAAACAGCCAACCAGCTCAGGTGTGCACCAGTTTAAAAGTATAGAAGTATGGAAGAAGAAAGACCAGGTGTTCGGCAACTAATTAGTCAACAGGAACCATGTGACCCCCATTCAGTGTCCAAACCCCACGTGAGCAAAAGGGGCGGGCGCGACAGCTTAACCAATCAGATGACAAGGTCTGTGCATGAGCCCCGGCTGCGAACGACAGAGTCTCGCCCGTGAGGACGGGGCGACGTCCATGACGTGCAGTTGCCCCAATCAACGGAGGTCGGGGAAAGACTGAATTGAGAAGGAACTTCTTCACCCAGAGGGTTGTTCATCTATGGAATTCGTTGGCCAGTGAAGTAGTTGATGCTACTTCAGTAAACGTTTTTAAAGATAACGTAGATTTTTTTTGAACAATGAAGGAATTAAGGGATACGGTGAGAACGCGGGGAAGTGGATCTGAGTCCACGAAAAGATCAGCCATGATCTTATTGAATGGCTGAGTAGGCTCGAAGGGCCGGAAGGGCTACTCCTGCTCCTAGTTCTTATGTTCTAAAGCCAGACCACGACCACAACCACGACCACGCCCACACCGTGGAAAGAGCGCCAGCGGAGGTGAAGATAGGTGCGTGCCCCTGCAAGCGCGAGGTCTCTTGTTTTCAAATTCTAAACCATCACCGTCAGCACCGAAACCGTTCCCCGCACCCCACCCCCGTCGATAATGCGGCCCATCCCTTGGCACCGAACCGCCCGCCCCGCTCTGTCGAAAGAGGAATTTACTGTTTTGAGTCCAGTGAAACGTTTTGCAATTGAAGTGAAGTGGAAATTTGCTTGATATGATCGTGTCGAAAGGGAACAGAGAACTACATGGAACAGAAGGGATTATTAGCGTAAATTAGAGAGTGCGGGGTTTTGCAGATCAAAGAGTGCCAACGAATAAAAGGGGAAAGAGAGTGGTAAAGGTTGTAGAGGAGAGACAAAGCATTGCTCCAGAGCACGTGTTAATGGTACAATGAAGATCTGATTGAAAAGGAAATAAAGCATGAAGACAGAATGAAATCACGAGGGGAATGTATATCCAATCAGAGGACTGTGTTAATGGGTCTAAAGCTGTTGAACTCAGCGTTGAATGTAGACCAATGTTTTGTCTCTTCTCGACAACCATTACCACTGCCTTTGTGTTCTGTGGAAGGGTCACCGGACCTGGAACTTTAACTCTAATTTTTTGCTTCCACAGAGGCTTCCAGACCTGCTGAACTTTTCCAAAAGCTTCTGTTGTCGTTACCTTTGCGTTTGCTTTGTGTTCAATGGTGAATTTGATCTTTAATATCCCTCACCCTGTAACTTTGTTTTGACCTTTCAGCCCACATTCCCGTCTCCCCCTTTCAACAGCATAGAACATAAAACATTACATAGAACATTACAGCGCAGTACAGGCCCTTCGGCCTTCGATGTTGCGCCGACCTGTCAAACCAATCTGAGGCCCATCTAACTATCGAAAACATTCTCACATTTTATCTTTACTGCAATTGAGTTTAAAGGCAGGGACACAAATTTCCAAGTATGCTTCCACCTCCTGGATGTAGTGCTGCTGTTATTCTGCTCAATTTCCTTTCCTCCCTTTCCAGGGTCTTAATGTCCTGCCTAAAATATGGTGTTCAGAATTCACTGTGTACTCAACTGGAGCTGACAGCACTACTTTATAAAGGTTTAGCATCACTTTCATGCTTTTTTACTCTGGTCTTCTGGTACTGAAGCCCGGAGTCCCTCTGAAAGTGTTTAATTATCTCAGTAGTGACCCTCTGACAATGAAACACTCCCTCAGTACTGATCCTCCGACAGTACTGCACTGCTTCAGTACTGATCCTCTAATCATGTGGCATATCCTGAATTCTGACCCGCTTAGAATGAGGGACTGCCTCAGTATTGACCCTCTGACAAAAAGGGACTGCATCAGAACGGTTCTGCTGGCAGTGCTGGACTACTTCAGGACTAACCCGATAAGCGTGTTGCATTCCCTCAATTCTGACCCTATTACATCCGGGCAGTACCTCACACCAGATCCTCTGACAATGAGGCAAACCCTCAGAACAGATCCTCTGACAAAGAGATACTGCCTCAGTACTGACCGGCTGAAAATAAGGTACTCCTTCATTACAAACCTTTTGATAATGAGTCCCTCCCTCAATCCTGACCCTCTGACACTGCTGCATTACCTCAGTATTGACCATCTAAACTCCCTCAATTCTAATCCCTTTGCAATTATGCAATGCCTCAGAACTGACCCGCTGACAATAAGGCATTCCCATCATTCTGACCTTCTGACAGTGCTGCATTACCTCTGTACTGACAATCTAACAGTTCTTCAATACCTCAATATTGAGCCCCTGACATTTGACACTCTCTCTATTCTGACTCCATCACGTTGAGGCACTGCCTCGGAATGGATCCTCTAACAACGAGTCACTCCCTTTCTGCTCACCCTCTAACAATGAGACACTTCCTCAGAAGTGATCTCGTGAGAAAAAGGCATTCCCTCTCTGCTGATCTGCTGAATACAGCGCCCTTCCTCAGTAATGACCCTGTAACCATGATGAACTTCCTCAATTCCGACCCCCTCAAATGAGGCACTGATTCAGCATGCAACTCTGACAATAATGCACTCCCACAGTTCTGACCCTCTGACACTGCTATAATACCTCAGTACTGACTCTCTAATCGTGTGACACACTCTCCCAATTTTGACCATTGAATCAGTGTTGACCCTCTGACTATAATGCACTCCACGGTTCTGACCGTCTGACAGTGATTCAATCCCTCAGAGATAACCCACTAATCATATGGCCCTCCCTCAATCCAGCCCCATTACATTGAGGCACTGCCTCAGAACAGACTCTCTGACAATGATGCACTCCCTCAGTGTTGACCCTGTAACAATCCTCAGAACAGACTGACCCCCTTACAAAGAAGAATTAACTTTGTACAGACCCGCTGACGATAAGGCCCTCCCTCAGTACTTTCCCTCTGATAGTGCTGCAGTCCTCACTATTCATCCTCTAAATGTGATCCTCTAAATTCTGATCCCATTCCATTGAGGTACTGCCTCACAATGGACCCACTGACAGCATCTCATTAGGGAAATGAAGTGTCGACTGGGTGACTGCTTTGAAGAACAGCTACAGACACTCTGACAAAGAGACACTGCCTCACAACTGACATTCTGACAATGTGGCAGTATTTCAGGGCTGACCCTCCAGTCGTGACGTACTGCCTCAGAACTGACCCTCAGGTGGAGCTGAAGTACCTCAGTACTGACTCTTCAATCGTGAGGCACACCCTCAATTCTGACCCCCTTACAATGAGGCACTGCTTCAAAATTGACCCGCTTACTACACCCTCTGATAATGAGGCCCTCCATCAGAACTGATTCTCTCTCAATGGCTGACTCCTTCAAGACTGACTCTCCAGAAATGACGTGAAAGCCCTGCAGAGGTAGTCATTATCAAGTAAGCACTCCCTCAGTACTTCTCCTCTGAAAGTTCTTCAATAACTCAGTACACACTCTCTGACAATGATGCACTCCCTTGGTAGTAACACTCTAACTGCAATATCTGACTACTGACCTTCTAATCATGTCATCCCCCTCAATTCAAAATCCATTACATGGAGGCACTGCCTCAGAACTGACCCACGAACAATAAGGCATTCCCTCAACTGATCTTCTGACAGTGCTACACTACCTCAGGACTGACTCTGTGTTGTGAGGCCCTTCCTTAATTCCGACACTCTTAAAATGATTCACTACCTCAGTATTGACCCTCTGACAAAGTGGCACTGCCTCACAATTGACCTACTGACAAAGGGGCAATCCCTCAGTGCGGACTCTCTGACAAAGGTTTGATATGAGGAAAGTACTGCACTACGAACAGATCAATATTAATGGGATGCCGCATTCTCGATGGCCAATACTCAGGGAGTGCTGCACTGTTAGTGGGTCAGTATTCAGGGAGTGCCACACTGCTTGTGGTCCGATAATAAGGGAGTTCTGCGCTGGCAAAGAGTTCGCACCGAGGGAATGCTGCACTCTCAGATGCTCAATATTAAAGGAGTATTTCACCCTCAGAGGTTTGACATTAGGGGAGTGCTGCACTGTGATCAGGCAAATATTAAAAGAATGCTCCACTATCGAGGGTCAATATTAAGGAAGTGGTGCACTGTCGGAGGGCAACTATCAATGGAGTACTGCAACTTCAGCGACTGAGTGGTCAGGCAGAGCAGCACAGCAAAGGGTCAGTAATGAGAGAATGCTCAATTGTCAGAGGCTTAGCGCTGCGGGAGTGCTTAATCAGAGAGTTAGTACTGAGGGAGTGCTGCTCTGTTGAAAGGCCAATATTAAGGGAATGCTGCACTGTCAGTAGGTCAGCGTTAAGGGAGTGGCACACTAACATAGAAACACTGGAAGGGAGCTGACCCACGAACCTGACGACTGACCCATTGACAAGGCCATTGGAGAGAGATGTGCTCCCTTACTCTTGACCCTCTGATATCGGAGCACTCTCTTAATATTGACCCTCTCGCAATGCAGTACTCTCTTTATATAGAGACCTTCTGACAGGGCGGCTCCCTTTCAGTACTGGCCTCCCAAGGGCAGCACTCTCTCACCATTGACCCTCCGACAGTGCAGCACTCCCTTAACATTGATTCATAGAGTCACGACAGTGTGGAAACAGGCCATTCAGCCCAACAATTCCACACCGCCCCTCCGAAGAGCATCCCACCCAGACCCATTTCCCTACATTTCCCATGGCTAACCCACCTAATCTAAACATCCCTGGACACTATGGGCAACTTAGCACAGCCAATCCACCGAGCCTTCACATCTTTGAACTGCGGGAGGAAACCGGAGCACCCAGAGGACACACAAACACGCACAGACACGGCGAATGTGCAATCTCCACACAGACGGTCGCCCAGGTGTGGAATCGAACCTGGGTCCCTGGCGATGTGAGGCAGCAGTGCTAACCACCGAGCCACCGCGCTGCCCTAATTGAATTTGTGACAGTGCAAAACCCCTTTAAAATTGACCCTCGCACTCCATTAATATTTGCCTTCTGACAATGCAGCTCTTCCTCAGTACTGACTCTCCAACAGTGCAGCTATCTCCTCAATACTGTCAGAGAGTCAATACTAAGGAATGTTGCACTAATGAGAGAGAATACTGAGGGGAGCTGCACTCTCAGAGGTTCAGTACTAAAGGTATGCTGCACTGTGAGAGGGTCAGTCATGAGGGAATTCTGCACTGCCAGAGGGTCAGCAATGAAGAAGAGCTGCGCTGTCAATGTAATAAGGTCAGAACTGAGCCAGTGCTTCATGATCAAAGGGTCAATACTGAGCCGTTGTCTCATTGTAAGGTGTTCAGAATTGAGTCAGTCCTGTGGTAGTGCAGCACTCTCAGAGGGTCAGTACTGAGGGAGAGCATCATTATCAGTGGGTCAGTACTGAGTGTATGCCTTGTTGTAAGTGGGTCACTTCTGAGGCAGTATGTCATTGTTGAATGGTCAGTCCAGAGTAAGTACTTCATTGTCAGATAGTCAATGCTGAGGCAGTGCCACCTTCCCGGTCAGTATTGAGGTAATTCCTCATTGTAAGGAGGTCAGAATTGAGGGAGAGCCAGACATTTAGACGGTCAGTACTGAGGCAGTGCAGAACCGTCAGAGGGTCAGTACTTGAGGAGAAGCCTAATACCAGAAAGTCAATACTAATGGAGTGTCACATTGTCAATGGTTCAGTACTGAGGAATCACCTCATTATCAGAGGGTCAGTGCTGAGGCAGTGCCTCATTGTCAGATGGTCAGTGCTGAGGCAGTGCCACATTCTCAGAGGGTCAATATTAATGTTTTGAATTGAGGGAGTGCTATATGATTATGTCACTCTGACAATGAGGCGCTCCCTCAGGAATGAACCTCTGACAATAAAGCACTTTCTCAGTTCTGAATTTCTGACAAGGAAGCACTCCCTCAGTGCTAACCCTCGAACAGTGCTTCAATACCTCAGTCTGGACCCACTGTCAATGAGGCACTCGCTGAGTACTGACCTCTGATAGAGATGCAATAGGTTACGACTGACCTTCTAATCGTATCCCTTCTACCCCATTTCTAAATCTATACATTGAGGCACTGCCTCAGAACTGACCTACTGGTTATAAGGCAGTCCCTCAGTACTGACCCTCTGACCATGAGGCTGTCCCTCAGTAATGACCCTCTAACTGTGAGGCACTCCCTTAATTCTGACCCTCTTAGGCACTATCTCAGTATTGACCCACTGATATAGAGGCACTGACTCAGAATGGACATGCCAACACTGGAGCACTTGCTCAGGACAGACCCTCTGATAGAGCTCCAGGTTTGATATTAGGGCAGTGCTGCAGAACGAGCAGGTCAGTATTAAGGGAGTGCCGCACTGTCAGTGGACCAATGTTAGGGGAGTGCCACGCTGTCAGAGCGTCATTATTAATGGAGTGCTGCACTTTTGGTGAGTGAGTACTGAGGCAGTGCAGCACTGTAGAGGGTCAGGAATGAGAGAATGCTCCATTTTCAGAGATTTAGTACAGAAGAAGTGTTTAATCAGAGAGTTATTTCTGAGGGAGTGCTGCATTGTAAGGTTTTCTCACTGAGGGTGTATCACACAATCAGAGGTCCATTTTTAAGGTAATAGTGCATTGTTGGAGGGTTGATCTGAAGGGAGTTTTGCACTGTCAGAGGGTTAATGATGTGTGGGAGTGCTGAAATATCACAGAATCAGTCCTGAGAGAGTGCTGCACGTTCAGAGAGTTAGTACTGAGAGAGTGCTGTAATGTCAGAAGATTGATATCAAGGGAACGTTGCACTGCCGAAGGATCAGTAGTGCAGTACTGTCAGAAGGCCAATATTGTGGGAGTTCTGCTGTGTCAGTGGGTCAATATTATGGGATTGCTACACTATCAGCGTATCAATGTCAGACGGTCAGCACTGAGGGAGCGCTACACTGTTGGAGGGCCAATATTGAGTGTGTGCGACACTCAGAGGATCATTTTGTTGGAGTTCTGCACTGTCAGTAGTTCAGTTGTAAGGGAGTGCCACACTGGTAGTGGGTTAATATTAAGGGAGTGCTGCACTGTCAGAGGGTTAAAGATGAGGGAGCGCTTCCCTCGCGGGGCTGAGTCCTGAAAGAGAACCGCCCGTCAGGGGATCAATATTAATGTTGTAGAGTCAGTACAGAGGGAGTGCTGCACTGTCGGAGGGTCAATAAGAAGCATGTTGCTACACTATCAAGGAGTCAATGATGACAGAATGCTGCACTGTCAGAAGATCAGTAGTGAGGGAAAACTGCATTGTCAGAGTGTCTTCATCAAGGAAGTGTCACTCTGTCGGAAAACCAATAATAAGGGAGTGCTGCACTGTCACAGGGTCAATATTAGGGTTGTGCTGGACTAACAGAGGGTCAGTGATGATTGGGTGCTTAACTGTTGCAGAGCCAGTACTGAGGGAATCCCGCGTTGTGACAGTGTCATGATTGAGGGAGTGCTGCACTGTTGAAGGGCCAATATTAAGGGAGTGTGACACTGTAAGAGTGTCATTATTAAAGCTGTGATACAGTATCAAAGAGTGATTAATGAGGGAGTGCTGCACTGTCGGAGGGTCAGCACTGAGGTGGGCTGTACTGTCAGATAGTAAATATTAATGCAGTGCTTCACTTTCAGTTGTTTGATATTAGGGGAGTGCTGCACTGTGAGTTGGTCAATATTAAGGGAATGCTGAAACTGTCAGTGGGTTGATGCTAAGGGTGTGCAACACTGTCGGACGGAGTGATGTACTAATTGAGTGTCATCACTGAGGGAGTTCCACACTGACA
>NW_025970467.1:0-12120 GCF_021869965.1 Rhincodon typus | reverse complement strand
GTGTTCATCCAGCTCTACACCTTGTTATCTCAGGTCTACACATCATCAGGTTGCTGCCCACTAGGATACATTCATCAGGATAATCAATTAGATATTTGACTGGTGTAAGATGATTTTAGATTACTTGCCTTTTGGTTGTTTGTATGGTGTTGATTTATTTCTACGTGTTAACTTTCTTTTTTCAGGTTCCTCATCTGTCAATGAAGTCTGTGTACTGTGTTTTGATTCAGGTAGTTTAGGATAACCGAGGTTGTTCTGAGCTTTCGATGGCTTAGCATTATAATCTGCTAAAACAAATATTAGAAAAACATTTTAAATATGTAATGTCTGGCTTGTTACTACCTACTCTTGTGCACTCAAGTGTCCTCTCAAAGTTCCAAAATGTCTACAATATATGTGTAAATTGTGCTAGGTGCCATACTGGTGAGGGCTTTCATACACTGATGCACAGCATGCAAGCTGAAGACATTAATTTCTGTGCAACACCAATTTAACAACAGCACTGATACATTTGAGCTAAGCACTGCAGCTATTGCTCTCTCTTAACTTCGCAAAACCAAGTACACATTCAGCAAGAGGGTCACTCAACCACCACTGCCATTTAAAGGAATCAACAATTAATTTCAGATTGTTTGCTGGTTGAGTACTTCTAGTTGTTGCTACAGTTCAACAAGCATTTGGTGCTTGCTACAGTTATCCTAAGCATCAAAAGCCAACAGTGGGATTCATAGCAGATGCTGAAGAAGCTTCACTAATTTCAAGGCTTCTGCACAAACCACTCACTCCCAAATTGCGTATCAGTGGGCAGGCCCCCTGAAATGCAGCATTATTTGGAGAATGACAGTGGCCGTACAGAGCAAGCTGTTGGAAGAGTGAAAAGATGTAGAAGCAAAATTTACAGCAGTAGATCATGTTTTCTCAGTGTGTTCAGGAAGTAGTTGCACTAACTAAGCCTCAGTGAAGTGCCTGAGATTCAATAACAATGTCCTCACTGAAATTTGACACCTGCTGCAGGCAGAACTACTACACTGGGGCAAGAATTGTACATGACATGTTCCAAGCAGACCATATCTGGTACCTTGTGGTATTGGCCAGCCCTACTAAACTAACTTTATGGTTAGTTTACGAAGTTCATTACCACAAATCCTCTTTGAGTTTACTCTGTCTGGGCCTATCTGATGATTAGCGGTATAGCTTCCACCTTCATAGAGGGGCACTGTTAGATAGCAAGAAAGCTTATCGCATGAAAACAATAAGTACAACTACATTTGGTCAGTCATAATTAACAGGACTTAAGTGAACTGGTGTAGATATACTATAATCCTAGTTTCCCCCACAGGCTGACTGTGCTCAGTAGAATTAGTGTAGCCAAGAACCAGAAACAATACGTTAAAAACATTGAGCTGGTGACTAGCTATATTATGCATTTGTCTTCTCCCAGGCTGGGGTGGGAGATATTTGCAACATCTTGCCATCTGCTGTTGTGAAAGGGAGGTCACTAAATTTTTCTACTGAACTACCTTTTCTAACTACCTTTATCCTCTTCTTTCAAAGATAAGAAGGTGGAAAATTCCAGCCTTCCCAATGCCAATGTCTGAATGCACATTTGTTTTTTGGGTGCCACCTGCCAACACTGCCCTATACTAGAAGTGAAAAGGATTCCACTCTCTCAACGTCTATCTAGTAGCTGATCATAGGCAAAGAACATAAGAACTAGGAGCAGGAGTAGGCCATCCGGCCCCTCGAGCCTGCCCCGCCATTCAATAAGATCACGGCTGATCTTTTTGAGACTCAGCTCCACTTACCCGCCCACTCACCATAACCCTTAATTCCTTTACTATTCAAAAATTTATCTAGCCTTGCCTTAAACACATTCAGTGAGGGAGCTTTGACCGCTTCACTGGGCAGGGAATTCCACAGATTCACAACCCTTTCGGTGAAGAAGTTCCTCCTGACCTCAGTCCTACATCTGCTTCCCTTTATTTGAGGCTATGCCCCCTAGTCCTAGTTTCACCTGCTAGCGGAAACAACCTCCCTGCCTCCACCTTATCTATTCCCTTCATAATCTTATATGTTTCTATAAGATCTCCCCTCATTCTTCTGAATTCCAATGAGTATAATCCCAGTTTACTCAGTCTCTCCTCATAATCCAACCCTCTCAACTCTGGAATCAACCGAGTGAATCTCCGAGTGAATCAAGCAGGTCACAAAGATCAGGTATCCTGGTAACAGTCACGATGCTTTAATTCTGCATCTGTTTGCTATACCAATTGCATTTAAGCCACATCAAACCAAAAAAACACTGCTGTGGATGCTGGAACAAGCACAGAGGATGCCAAAGTGCCAGATCTGCTGAGTTTCTATCAGAGCAGAAGAGTTATACTGGGCTCAAAACCTCTAAACACAGTATTCCATGTTACAATTTTTCACCGTGACCTGGGTCAGATTTGCTTTTGACATGACTGTCGGCACATGTTCCAGCTACAATGCACCTCCATGCTTAGGAGGTACAGACTAGTTTTAACCAGTGTTGGCTATATTTAAGAAGTGCTTTCCAAGCATGATTGTGAGTTTCCTGCTATTGCTTGCAGTCCTCAAACAGCAGATACAGCACTGGCTGCATGAAGCAATAATTCAAATGGCCATGCAGTATAAAAGTTGCATGTTGCCTACATTACATTGGACAGGCATTGATTAATCATGTACTTTAATCCTGCATTTGTTTCTGGTAGTGCAACGATTGACCCCACTATGTTTTCCCTTTTCCTAATAGAGTAATTGCATTTAATATTCCCTACAAGGCACTTACTTCCAATAAGATAGCATTAGATAGCACTAAGTAGTCATAGCAGCTATTACACCATTTTAAATTATTTAAAAATTTCTGATAAATAAATACATATTCTGGGTCCAATCACCTCAACTGACAAGAGTGCTCAACTCCTGAAAAATAAATCATAACAAAGGATTCAAAAGCCAGACAACCACATGGAATTTGGAGTTCCAATCAGAGCCAAGCCATTTCAATCTTCCCCGCTCAGCAGCAGTGCTATCAGTATTAACTGAAAGGAGATGAAAGCAAAAAGTGCTGGAGAAACTCAAAAGGTCTGGCAGCTTCTGTGGAGAGAAAAACAGTTCACATCTCGATTGCGGTATGACTCTTCTTCAGAAGAAGTACAATATGACTTCTTTGGAACTGAAGAGAAATGCCGAAAAGTGATGAGATTTATGCTGTAAGGAAAGGTGGGGAACAGCATGCAAAACAGAAGAGGCAGTCAGGGGAAGCTTGGAGGAAATGAGAGAATAGAGATCACAGGTATCACAGAACAAAAAGCAAGGTGAATGGTTAGAGAAAGGCCCAGAGCAGGTGTTCACAGCAGAATACAAGTCAGTTGTGAACCAGGGGAAAGATGAAGGCCAGAGTTCATGATCTAAAGCTGTTGAACCCAGTGTAGAGTCCTGAAGGCTGTAAGGTGCATAAATAGAAAATGAGGTACTGTTCCTCCAACTTGCTATGGACTTCAGAGGAACACTGCAGCAGGCTAGGACAGAAATGTCGGCATCAGAGCAGGGTAGTGTATTAAAACGGCAAGCATGCGGAAGGTGGATGGAACTGAATCAATGTGTTCTACAAAGCAGTTACCAAGTCTGTGTTTGATCTCATCAACTAAGATTAAACTTCTCTCTTCAGTTATGAGGAAGTCATATCAGAGTTAATATTAACTAAGCTTATCTCTTTCCCAGCGCTACCAGACCTGCTGAATTTCTCCACCATTTTTTTTTCTATTTCAGATCTCCAGAATGTGCAATGGTTTGCCTTTGTGTTAAAGTGGAGGGATGAGCTGATTATCATGGAGAATTTAAGTGTAGTCTAGTGAACTGGAGTTCAAATTCCAGCATGGGAGTTTGAGAACTGGAATTCAGTTAAAACAAATGTAGGGAGTCAAAGACTGGCATCAGTAAAAATGACAATGAAGCTTCTGTATTATTAGTACGGTCCAATCATTTCACTGTTCCATAAGGAAAGGATTGCTAAAACCTTTACTTTACCTGGCCTACAATGATTCCAGTTTCACACAAACATGGTTGATTCTTAACCTCCTTTGTAAACATTTGAGCTGCATCAAATTGTTACATGTCAGTAGTACAAGCAGAAAGTAATAACAGAGCTTTCCATATCCCACAAATCCATAAAATTGGTCAGAAAAAAAATCATACATGGAATGAGAAGACTGCTGAGAGGACTAACATTTGTTGTCAGCCATAATTGTCCTTGGAAAAATATGATGAACCATCTTCTTGAGCCATTGTAGTTCAACTGATGGTTAAGAGGTTTCCAGGTTTTGCCAGTGTAAAGACAGCAATGATAGTTCCAAGTCAGGATGGT
This sequence comes from Rhincodon typus, assembly GCF_021869965.1. Lineage (NCBI taxonomy): Eukaryota > Metazoa > Chordata > Chondrichthyes > Orectolobiformes > Rhincodontidae > Rhincodon > Rhincodon typus. The sequence continues at coordinate 7,733 of NW_025970467.1, read as the reverse complement.
TTATGGCTGTAAGGAAAGCTTGCAGGTGTGAAGTGTTCCCAAGTGTTTGCTGCCCTTATCCTTCTAGGTGGTAGACGTTGTAGTGTTAGAAGGTGCTACAGAGTTAGGCATGGTGAGTTGCTGCTCTCCATCTTTTAGATAGAAAATACTGCTGCCACTATGGATTTGTGATGGACAGTGACTGTTTATGATGATAGACTGGGTGCCAAACAAGCGGACTCCTTTATCCTGGATAGTGTTGATTTACTGGACTGTTGTTGGAGTTGCACTCATCTAGACAAATGGAGAGCATGTCATCACACTCCTGCCTTGAAGATGGTGGAGACAATTTGGGGAGTCAGGAGGCATATTGTTCACTGCCGAATTTCTAGCTTTGGACCTGCTCCAATAGCTACAGTATTTATATGTCCGGTTCTGTTAAAGTTACTGGTCAATGGGATCCGCTAGGACGTTGATGGTCGGAAATTCAGTGATGGTAATGCCACTAAATGTCAAGGCAGATGGTCAGATTCTCTTTTATTGGTTGTGGTCATTCTTGGCACTTGTATGGCACAAATGGTCCTTGATAATTAATAGCATAAGGCTGAATTGTGTCCAGGTCAATAGCTGGGGAGTTATGAATGTATTGAACACTATCAATGAATGTCCCCACTTCTCACCTTATGATGGAGGAAAGTCATTGATGAAGCAGCTGTGAATAGTTGAGACACTACCTTGAAGATTTCTGTTGCAATATTCTGAGAATGAGATGATTTGCAATTACAACCATCTTCCTACTTTATACTTGTGACTTCAGCTACTGGAGTTTTCTCTGACCTTCACTGACCTAATTCTTGTTTGGACCCTATTTTATGTTAGACACCAAGGATATAATGAGTTGTATTCCAAGTAGTTCTGCTGGAAACCAAACTGAGCATCAGAGAGCAGGTGTATCAATGAGTAAGTATTACTTGATAGCACCGTCAATGACACCTTTGCTGATGACTGACCGAACAGCCCAACAGCATCTTCATCAGCCAGAATGGATTCATCCTGATTTAATGGATAGGATACACCTTGGGCAATTTTTCAGTGCTGAGTACTTTTCAATATTAAGCTATTCTGGAACAGCTTGGCTACAGACATGGCTAGTTCTGCTGCATAGGTTTACAGCACCATAGCTAGGTGTTGTCACGGCCCAGCACTTTTGCCATATCCAGTACCTTCAGCTGTTTCTTGATATTACTGTTAATTGATGTTATTGGAGTAAATCAAATTGACTGAAGACTGGCATTCAAAACACTACAGATCTCAGGAAGACACCAAAATGGGCTATTCACCTCAGCTCATGTGGCTGAATTGGTTACAAATGCTTCAGCTTAGTATTCTGCAAACAAGTGTTGTCCTACATCATTGGGGGATTGAGGTTTTTTGTGCGGCTTTCTTCTCCATCTATTTATCTAATTCTCCATCATCATTTACAATTGGAGTTGGTAGGAAATGCAAAGTGTCGACAGGTTCCACAAGTTCAGGAATGGTTAAACTCAGTCTTTAGCATGATATTTTTGCTGTTTAGCATACATCTAGTTCTGTACTGTGGCTTCACTAGGTTCATATGTCTCATTTTTAGGTATGGTCAGTGGTCTCCTGCATTCCTCACTGACCTGGCTTGATGGTATTGGTAGAGTGAGAAATGCTAGGCCATGAGGTTACAGATTATGCTTGAATAAAATTTTGTTGCTGCTGCTGTTTTCGCACAGTGCCTGATGGATATTCACTTTTGTGCTGCTAGATAGGATCTTAATCTCTCCTGGAACTGCGGTCATTTCACACAATATACGATAGGACTTAAGTCTGAACAATAATGTCATGGACAGGTCTGCTGCAAAGGTTGACTGGTCAGGATAAGATCAGGGAGAATCCTTTAGTGGATTCCACCATCAGCTGCTGCAGATCTGGTCATGCAGATATGAACTTCAGGGCTCAGCCAGATTGGTCAGTCATGGTGCTATCAAACTACTCTTCTTCGTGCAATGTTGAAATATCCACTTGGAATATTTTCCATGCTCTTGCTACACTCAGTGCTTCTTCACATCAGTGAACCAGGTGGATTTTTTTTACAACAAATCCATAGTTTCACGTTCACCAATTTCATGCTAGTTTTAAAAATTCATTTTCAATAATTGAACTAAATCCAGAAGATGTCAGAGTGGATCTGAACTTGAGTCTCTGAAGACCTCTGGATTCTTATTCCTGTGACACTGCTGCTACCATGCAATGATTTTATAAATGAGCAGTATCAAGGAGGTGGAGGATTTAAATGGTTCAGGGACGTAATTCGAAAGAATTGATCCATTAAAAATATGGCATGATTGCCCATCCACCACTTGAGACAGTGGTGTGAATGAGAGCACAGGCTCGTGGTGTGTGTGGGGAAGATGCCAAAGAGTCTGTGGATGGAGGAGTAATGTCAAAAGCAGACTCGATGGGCTGGATAGCCTACTTCTGTTCCTATGTTGTACAGTCTGGAGGAGTGGGTGAGGTGGGTCCACTGAGGAGGTGATAAACAAGATTTTGAATCCTATATCTGAGGTACTAAAATTAACTTATGTCAGTGAGGACCGTGGGGATGGGCAAGCATTACTTATGTGGGAATACAGGTGTGTGCACGTGGGCTCAAATTTACAAACAGCTTCAGCAGCAACAGCATCCAGAAGTGGATTGGAGCAATTGAGTCTGGAGTTTCCATGAATTCCATTAGAGATTCACATTTGCTGAAGAAGGTAAATTCTTTCTATTAAAGAAGGTATGAGGACAGAAGTTCTGCTTGGGTGTTGCCATGGTTGCAGCAATCTCGTTCAGGCTGAGTATGTGGCTGGGGAGAAGATGGTGACAATGCTACTGAGTGTGCAGTAAGGAGTGAAAATGATGTGAGGACTGAAGTACATTCCCAGTGTTTGGATGAATTGTAGCAACAAAAAAAGAAACGGAAATGCAACGAAAAGATCTGCAAAACAAAACTTATGCTTGTCAATTATTAGCAGCCCTCACAAACCCAAGTGCCCAAAACATAGCTATGATCCACATGGGAATATTGACAATTTGACTACAAATGACAATAGAGATAACAAGGTGTAGAGCTGGATGGACACAGCAGGCCAAGCAGTATCAGAGGAGCAGGAAGGCTGACGTTTCAGGCCTAGGATCTCTGCAGGTTTATCCATCTACTAATTCACATTCTATTAAAAAAATTCATAAAATTCCTTCAGTATTCATAAAGTTAAATAAATTATACTGTTCTAACATCAGATGCAGTGAAGATTTTTTTTTAGTTTATTTAAACATATTTCTATCTCAAGTTGCACCTGATCTTATCACAGAATCATTGAATCCCTACAGTGTGGAAGCAGGGCATTCAGCCCATCAAGTCCACACCAAGCCTCTGAAGAGCATCCCACCCAGACTCACTCCCCCTACCCTATCCCTGTAAACCTGCATTTCCCATGGTTAATTCACCTTGCCTGCACATCTTTGGGCACTATAAGCAACTTAGCATGGCCAATCCGCCTAACTGGCACATCTTTGGACTGTGGGAGGAAACCAGAACACCTAGAAGAAACCCAGGAAGATAAGGACAGAATATGCAAACTCCACACAGACAGTCGCCAGAGGCAGCAGTGCTAACCACTGAGACACCGTGCTCTGGTCATTATATTGCGGGAAACCTAGGAGTTGAGAGTGAACATGGCTCCTTCCAATACCAACAGAAATCAACAGTCCATTTAACCATTTATTTATAATTCAACAGCTTTTCTTAATTGTATTTAGCAAGTTGCTGGCATTGGAAATTCTATTATCATACTAAATAAGCACAAACAACAAAATCGATCTCTTACTTGAAGGTCCTGATGATGCTGCAACAGAAGACTTGGAAACAGCTGCCACTGCCGCCAACGAAGATGATGCTTCTGTCCCAGAGGTAATCCCCAGACGTAGCCTCGTTCTTCTGGTCCGGACAATAGTAGAAGATTCACTTGCCTTGCCATTGGCCTGAATAACAGATGTTTTCATACTTGTTGATCTGACAGGCATAGATAAGGGTGAAGAAATGGACTCCTCTATCTTGGCTTGGGGTTTTAAAAACCTTCGTTTCCTTTCAGGGCTGCAATTAAAACATAGATTGTCAGCAAATATCCATAGATGAAAACTTCACACCTTCTTTGAAATATTTTTCTTTTTCAAAATTATTCAAGGGAAGAGGTAATTGAATACCATCTTACCCTCTTAACTCTTGTTACAATAATTAGCTAAGTAAAAGGCAGCAACTAATTCAAATTCACACCATTGTTTGTTTGAGGACAGCGAATCCAAGAATGATCAAATGCTAATTCACAAGAATAATTATTCCTAACTGTGTCTTTGTATTTATAAAGTGCTCCTTGGTTTGTAAATTTTTGGTAATTCAAAATCACCAGAATGAATATGTTGTTACAACTCCACCAGCAATATCAATACACCTACCAACAAAATCACAGGATCTTAGGGCACATTCAGCCATCATGCTTCTGTGAAAGAACTGTCCAATTTATTTTCACACCCTTGTTCATTTCTCAAAGCCCTCAAATCCTTCCATTGGCACAGTGGTTAGAACTGGTGCCGTGATTCAAATCCAGCCTTGGGCAACTGTCTGAGTGGAATTTGCACATTCTCTCCGTGTCTGTGTGGGTTTCCTCCCACTTTCCAAAGACATTTAGGTTAGGTGGATTGGCCATGCTAAATTGCCCATAGTGTCTGGGGTGGGAAATGCAGGGATAGGATAGGGGGTGGGTCTGGGCGGGATGCACTTCAAAGGGTTGGTGTGGACTCGATGGGCCGAATGGCCTGCTTCCACACTCTAGGGGTTCTATGACTCTTCTAATATTTTCAACATTCTCTCCATTTGTCACCAACGCAGAGTAGGTGTAGTGTGTACCACCTACAAGATGCACTGCAATAAATCACCAAGGCTTCTTAGGACAGCACCTTCCATACCCACAAACAGTAGCACTGAGAAGGGCAGATACATGGGAACATCACTACCTTCAAGTCACTGTATTGTCTACGTCTGGGGTCAAAATCCTGGAACTTCCTTCCTAGCACTGTGGATGTACTGACACACCAAGGATTGCAACAGTTCAAGAAGGCAGCTCACCACGACTTTATTGAAGGCAATTAGAAATGGGTAATAAAGGCTGGTCTGGCCAGTGATGACCACATCACATGAATGTGTAAAACAAAATCTTACAATGAAGTACTGATAAACATTTTTGTGTCACACAGAATATTTCTGCATTCCACATAACTTTAAACTGTCACCTTTGACCTACAACAGCAGCATTAAGAAAATCTTTCCAAAATAGTGAAAACGATTTGAATACTTTCAAAGCTTTATTACATGACTGCGACATGCATGAACAAGAACAATTTGCTAATACATTGTCAGTAGAATAGGGTGAGAATAGGTTAACAGTTCATCAACTTGTGGCCACGTACATAGTTTTGTTCAAAACATCCAGTCTGCGTCTAGAAGAAAACAAGCTAATATCGGATCCGCATCCTCAAAACAAAACCACTTTCATGCACACGGTACCTAATAACTGCACGGATAGTGCAAGAGATTAATACTGCAGTTTATGAGCCGTTCTTTAACTTTCCTGTATTAACATACCTCGATGCTGCACTGCTCGAGGGAGAGCTACTCCTCCTTCGTTTCCGCCTTTGGCTGGAAGCCTTCTTTCTCGAATAGAATCGAACTGCTGCCTTGTAGTCAGAAATAATGGAGCTCATGTGTTCTTCAAACAATGCTGACAACCGTAAACTCATACTATAGATCTAGTGAGAATAAACACTTAATTATGAGACTGATTTAATGTAATATACATGTCCAATTAATTGTCTAGTTAACAAATAATGCTCTAGCAATAAGCTCAACAATTCTTGCCAGTCCATTAGATTACTTCAGGGATTTATTAATTATTCTGTTTCACAAATACAATGTTTCTCAAACAAGGGGTGACAATTCCAAGTGAGATTCCAAGACATGGAGGAGGTATATGCCTTTGCATCCAGAAGGTAAGTGGATGGTCAGCTGACAGGTCTGGAAAAGGCCCACCCCACAGTAATAAAGTGCTATGGTCAGGCTATATTGATAGATAGTGGGACTTCTGCCCTCACAATTAAGTCATCCCACCCCCTGGAGCCAAATCCTGCAATCCTCTGGCAGTGTCAGAGCTCCGTAAATGGCAATGTCAGGACTGCATGTACGCTTCATATAGGAAATCTGATAAATTCCAGAGTGAGGTAAATCAAGGGCGCTCAATCAAGGGGCCTTTAATATCTCAGAGAAGGAAAGGAGGGGGGCTGTGAGGGAATTTAGGGGCTGGATTCTGTATAATAGGCTCATAGGAAGGTACAGGGGTACAATCTTCTCAGGGGTGCCACTGATGGGTCAAAGACACCCCTTTCCTTTTCTTTGCTTTAAACGCAAAAAATGTCAATTTCTGTGCTTTGCCGACAAAATTAAGGCATGGGCAGTCTAATAGCAGGGTTATTGACCTTCAATACTTCTTTACATATGGTAGACAGTTTGTCAATTTCAGTAACATGGGGTTGAGTGTGGGTGTGAACGGGAAGTTGGTGCTCTGGCCACTTGGAAACGCACTCAGCAGAGGCATGTACTATTCAGCTCTGGTTACATCACATCATCACCGATTTATATCACATCATCACTGATTTATGGAACTTTGCTGAGTTCTACAACTCCTTCATAAACGGCATTTTTTTTGCACTATTCAAAGAACAGCAAAGTTCTCCCAGTACACTGTCTAATGTTTAAGGTTCAACCAATATGTCACAGATTAGCAAGTCAGTTATTTCATTTATTTTGGATAAAGTGGTCACCAAGTGACCATTCTGCTTGCTTATATTATAACAAGGTTGCATTCTAAATAAATAAACTGTCCTTCCTTGGCTGAGAAGCACTTTGGCAAATCCTCACATCATTAAAGTATAATTTAAAAGTATGTTTGTTCTTTCCACTTCAGAGCAAATACAACCTGTGACCTGATGTCACAGCCTAAAACATTAGTATCAATCAGCATGGCTTTACAGTTAAAGATACAAGAGTTGGTTAGTTCAGCTGACTGGATAGCTGGATGGAGACGCAGTGATGCCAACAGCATGGGTTCAATTCTCATAATAGCTGAGGTCATCATAAAGATCCCATCCTCCCAAACTTGCCCCTCACCTGAGGTGTGGTGACCCTCAGGTTGCAATCACCACCAGTTGTCTTTCTAACGAGTGACCAGCGCTATGGGGATATGGAAACTTCACCTTTAACAATTAAAGGGCTAAAAAATTACAATTTCCAAGAGTTCCTATACAGTAGTGTACACATCCCTATGGAGAGTGACAACTTATTTTTGTCTCAAGAAGTTCAGTGGACTTTTGCAGAGGTCAGGGTCGGTAATTGAGTTGTAATGCTACTTCCCCTAGATCCAGGGGAACAGGTGGAAGTCATTCGGCTATTTTTCTAGACATCAAACAGCTTATCTTTTTACTGCCAATTCTTTGCCTTTTGCCCATTTCAACAAGCAAGATATATATTGAGAAAGGGTGCAGTTGGTGGGGGTATTGAAGAGAGAGAGAGACAGAAACAGAGAGAGAATGGGAAAGAATGAGTGATTATTTTAGACAACAAGGTGCAGGACTGGACG
>NW_025970466.1:10751-12124 GCF_021869965.1 Rhincodon typus | reverse complement strand
CTCTCTCTCTCTCTCCCTCCCTCCCTCTCTCTCTCTCTCACTCTCTCTCTCTCTTGGTCTCCCCTTCTGGGAGTTGGGTGGAGAGCTGGGAGTTGATGGAGGGAGTGGTTTTGGGAGATTGAGACTTGCCTCCTGTTGTTGAGATTGGATTGTATTACAGCGAGCGCTGTGTCTGTGTGTCTGTGTGTGTGAGTGTGTGTGTGTGTGTATCTGTGTACTGTCCAATTCCCTGGCCCGCACAGTGTCTGCCTGCTCTCCCCAACCCTCTCCCTCTCTCTGTCTGTGTCTCTGTCTCTCACCCTGTTCTCAACTTTCTGTCCAGCTCAGAGGATCGGGAGCTCTGCACTTGCTCAGGATTGACCCAAATCCACGGAGCAGGTAGGAACAATATCCAATATCCCAGGGAGAGGGAGGGAAGGAAGGAGGGGGGGGGAGAGAGAGAGAGGAGAGGGAGGGATAAGAGAGGAAGAGAGAGAGACAGAGCGAGTGAGGAAGAGAGAGTGTGGGAAATAGAGAAGGAGGGTGAGAGAAACAGAGGGAGGGAGGGAGAGGGAGGAAGAGGGAGAGAGGGATAGAGAATGGGAGAGAGACGGAGTGAGTGATGAAGAGAGGCAGTGGGGAAGAGAGAAGGTGGGTGAGAGAGAGAGGGGGAGAGGGAGAGGGGGGAGAGTGAGCCAGAGAGGGGGACAGAGTGTGGGAGAGCGAGACGGAGCAGGAGAGCGAGAGAGAGTGAGACAGGAAGGGAGAGAGGGACAGCAAGTGGGAGAGGGTGTGAGAGAGGGAGAGAGAGAGCGTGAGAGAGAGAGAGACTGAGAGGGAGAGAGAGAGGGTCAGGGAGAGAGGGAGGGAGAAAGTTGGTAGCAGAAGGGGAGAAACAAAGAGAGGAGTGAGAGAGAGCGGGAGAGAGAGAAGGAAAAGGGGACAGAGAGAGAGTGACAGACAGAGACATACAAAGAGCCAGAAAAAGTGAGAGAGAGAGGGGGAGAAATAGTAGACGTGCAAAATCAGATGAATCAAGATAACAAGACAGAGGGAAAAAGAGAGGCGGGGGTTAGGGACAGAGAGAAAGGGGTAGGGACAGAGAGCGAGAGAGGGACAGACAGAGAGACGGGGACAGAGAGAGGGTGACAGAGAGAGGGATAGAGAGAGAGACAGAGAGAGAGAGACAGAGAGAGATGGAGAGGGAGAGAGAGCAAGGTTGGGGGGTGGGGAGAGCAGTGAGGGACAGAGAGATAGAGAGAGAAAGAGAGACAGAGACAGAGAGACAGTGAGAGAGGGAGAGACAGAGAAAGAGGGACAGACAGACAGATGGAGAGGGAGAGAGAGAGAGAGACAGAGACAAAAAGACACAGTGAGAGAAAGGCACAGAGAGA
>NW_025970466.1:8278-10651 GCF_021869965.1 Rhincodon typus | reverse complement strand
CCAACTCCCCTCGGGAGCGAGTCCCCCATTCCCCCCTCCAACAATGAATCAGGAAATGTTGGCTTTTGTTTATTTTGGCTATATCGCTGGTGCTGGGGAATAAATATCAAGCCTCCGGGCACTGGGCCAGACTCCTCCCAAACCCTCAAGCCCAAATACCCACCCCTTCCCCACTCTTCTTCTTACCATGGTCACCATCTACGGTCATACTTCAGTCTCTCTGATGATAAGCAATGCCATGGATGTATTATACTGTAATGGGCTGCCTCTATGATGATGAGCATTGCAATGGGTGTTTTATACTATAACAGTCCTACTTCTGTGATGATGAGCAATGCCAAGGGTGTATTACACTGTAACAGTCCTATCTCTATGATGATGAGCAATGCCAGGGGTATATTACACTGTCACAGTCATATCTCTATGATGATGAGCAATGCCAGGGGTGTATTATACTGTAACAGTCCTATCTCTGTGATGATGAGCAATGCCATGGATGTATCATACTGTAACATGTCATATCTTTATGATGATGAGCAATGCCATGGATGTATCATACTGTAACAGTCCTACTTCTATGTTGATGAGCAATGCCAAGGGTGTATTACACTGTAACAGTCATACCTCTTTGATGATGAGCAATGCCAAGGGTGTGTTATACTGTTAACATATGATTCTTTACGCTTATTTTTTTCACTCCTCTCTTTCTCTGGTGTCTGACTCTCCTCTGGTTTCTCCCTCTAATCCCCTCATCCCCCTTCCCCCCCTCAGATGCCCGGGACTATCCCACCTTCCTTGGTTTGGTGTCCGACAATGGTTCCGTCTCACCAGGCCTCGATTTCCAGCGCATGCTGAGGATCAACCAAACACTGTACATTTCTGCAAGGTAAGATCAAGAGCCCCACAACCCCTCCCCCACAGTGCCACAGAGAGACCCTTTCAACTGGGTTCTTGACTCTGTGTTGATGAGCAATGCCATGGATGTGACATATTCAAGCACTCCGAAACCATGATGATGAGCAATGCCACGTGCGTACCCTCGTGAAATGCTCCTGCTTCTCTGATCACTAGGTACACCACTGCCATAATATGATGTAGCACATCTGCCTCAAAGGTGGTTAGCAATGCCAGGCGTGTTACCAGTTTAATAGTCCTTCCTCCATGATTGGGAGCAATGCCACTGATGCATGGTAGTGAAGTTTGAACTGATGATACAGTGATGAGCAATGCCGCATGTGCCATTCTCCTGCCTGTTTGGGAATGAGCACTGCCATGGTTGTATTATGGTGTAAAATGTCACCCTTCATGTTGATGAGCATTGCCATGGGTGTGTTATACCGTAACGGTCCTGTCTCTATGAGGATGAGCAACGCCAAAGGTGTATTACATTGCAACAGTCCTGTTACTATGATGGTGAGCAATGCCACAGGTGTATTATACTGTAACTGTCCTGTCTCTAAGGTGATGAGTAACACCACAGGTCCATTACATTGCAACAGTGCTGTCACTATGACGGTGAGCAATGCCAGAGGTTTATTTCCTATAACAGTCCTGTCTCTCTATGACCATGAGCAATGCCACAGGTGTGTGACATTGAAATAGTCCTGCCCCTATGACGATGAGTAATGCTATTGGGTTACAGTGCTGTCCCTATGAGAATGAGCAATGCCACAGATGTATTACACAGTAACAGTCCTGTCCCTATGACGATGAGCAATGCCACAGGTGTACAGTGCTGTTCCTATGACAATGAGCAATGCTACTGGTGTGCAGTGTTGTTTCTATGATGATGAGCAATGCCACAGGTGTATTACACTGTAACAGCCCTGTCCCTCTGATGATGAACAATGCTACTGGTATACAGTGCTGTTCCTATGATGATAAGCAATGCCACAGGTGTATTACACTGTAACAGCCCTGTCCCTGTGACGATGAGCAATGCCACAGGTGAACAGTGCGGTCCCTGTGACGGTGAGCAATGCCACAGGTGTACAGTGCTGTCCCTGTGACGATGAGCAATGCCACAGGTGTACAGTGCTGTCCCTGTGATGATGAGCAATGCCACAGGTGTACAGTGCTGTCCCTGTGACGGTGAGCAATGCCACAGGTGAACAGTGTGGTCCCTGCGGTGGTTTGGTTTAACAGTAACATTTTATTGTTCCGTAGGGACTATATCTATTCCTTTGACCTGGGCAGGAGTCCTCAGGACGTCCTCACTCCTCGCAGCGTAAGTACACACCTACATCCGCTATTTCCATACACGGACCGGGGTCCGGGATCACACTCCCTCAGTGCTGACCCTCCCTCAGAGCCCGCTCCCTCAGCGCTGACCCTCCCTCAGAGCCCGCTCCCTCAGCGCTGACCCTCCCTCAG
>NW_025970466.1:7891-8178 GCF_021869965.1 Rhincodon typus | reverse complement strand
GACCCTCCCTCAGAGCCCGCTCCCTCAGCGCTGACCCTCCCTCAGTAACCGCTCCCTCAGCGCTGACCCTCCCTCGGTGCCCACTCCCTCAGCGCTGACCCTCCGACAGCGCCCGCTCCCTCCCCTCTGCTGCTGGGAGAGCTGGTCTGGGTGATAGTGTCTAGTCTCCGATGTTGTGTAGTAGAGGAGGGTGGGTGATGGTTCCGTCCCATATGTGCGTCTCCAAGGAGCTGGTGCGACAGCGTCCTACCTTGCGACCCGAGTTGGGCCTCACTGTCCTGGTGTAG
>NW_025970466.1:6446-7791 GCF_021869965.1 Rhincodon typus | reverse complement strand
CTTCATCCTGCAGAAAGTCCAGTGGAGGACCAAGGCTAGCGATATGCAGAACTGCGCCATGCGAGGGAAGCATCGAGTGAGTGACACCCGGGATGAAGCGGGGAGCGTTGGCGCGTCGAGGGAAGCCTTGAGGGGTTTGCGGGGGTGGGGGGTAGGATTCGGTAACGGCGGGGACACAGGCATTGCCCGACGTGCCCTGCTGGAGGCCCTGTGCGACGGCGGAAGAGGCCGTGAAATTCTGGGTGGGAAAGGGTTCGGAATTTGCCGAGTGGGAGCGGTCCCGGGGCTCTCTCTCTGTCTCCGGGGGGATGGGGGTGGCTTAATGGTCAACGATCTAAACCAGGAGCCAGGCCTGAGGCCTACTCGCAGGCCCCGTTGCTAAGGGCCCTCCCCCTACCGTGGATCCGGGCCTAAGGCTCCTCGTGCAGCCTGAGTGTATTTTTTTGTTGAGTTTGTCTGGAGAGAATACGGGAGAGTTTTGACTGAATTTATTTTTTGCCGAATCCTCCCTCAGGACGAGTGTCACAACTTCATCCGGGTCCTGGTTCCTCGCGACGACCGGACGCTGCTCGCCTGCGGGACCAACGCTTTCAACCCGATCTGTCGGAATTACAAGGTGAGGCGGCCATTTTGTGTGGCCACCCTGACCCGCCGTGCTCGCACCCACACGGTAACATGGCTCCTGTGTGACCCCTCACGCTCCCCCACCCCCCACCCCGCTGTCTGTCTCTCTCTCTCTCACTCGCACACACACACTCTTGCACACTCGCGGACTCGCGCACACACTCGCGCACTCACACTCGCGCACTCACACACACTCGCGCACTCACACTCGCGCACTCACACACTCGCGCGCACGCACTCGCGCACACACACACTCGCAGACTCGCACACACACTCGCGCACTCGCACACACACTCGCGCACTCGCACACACACTCGTGCACTTGCACACACACACTCACACGTGCACACACACCCATACACACTCTCTCTCTCATACACACACACGCACACTCTCTCACACACACAGACACACTCACACACTCGCACGTGCACACACACACATTCGCACGCGCGCACTCGCGCGCACACACACTCACACGTGCACACACACCCATGCACACTCTCTCACACACAGACAGACACACACAGACACACTCACACACACACAGACACACATACACTCGCACGCGCGCACACACTCACACACGCGCGTGCACTCACACACACATACACATACACACACACGCACACTCACGCGTGCACACACACGCACACACACCCATGCACACTCTTTCTCTCACACACATACACACACTCTCTCACACACACACACAGACACA
>NW_025970466.1:4389-6346 GCF_021869965.1 Rhincodon typus | reverse complement strand
CACACACACACTCTCACTCTCACTCACACACACACAGACACACACACACTCTCTCTCTCACACACGCACACACGCTCTCACTCGCACACACACACTCGCACACATATACTCGCGGACTCGCACACACACACACTCGCGCACACACACACACTCTCTCACACACACACAGACACACTCACATGTGCACACACACACGTTCGCATGCGCGCACTCGTGCGCACACACACTCACATGTGCACACACACCCATGCACACTCTCTCTCATACACACACACACGCACACTCTCTCTCACACACACACTCACACACACAGACACATACTCGCACACACGCACTCTCTCACACACAAACAGACACACTCACACACAGACACACACACACTCGCACGCTCACACACACACACACATACACATACACACACATGCACACTCACGCGCATACACACGCACACACACCCATGCACACTCTTTCTCTCACACACATACACACACTCTCTCACACACACACAGACACACTCTCTCACACACACACACTCTGACTCTCACTTCACACTCACACACACACACACACTCTCACTCTCACACTCACGCACAGACACACACACTCTCTCTCTCACACACACACACACTCTCACTCTCACTCACACACACACAGACACACACACTCTCTCTCTCTCTCACACACGCACACACGCTCTCTCTCACACATACACACACTCACACAGACACACTCTCACACTCACATGCAGAACTGAACACAATACTCTAACATGTGGCCTAACCAAAGTCTTATAAAGCTGCAGCATGGCACCCTGACTCTTGTACTCCAATGATAGAATCATAGAATCCCTACAGTGTGGAAACAGGCCATTCGGCCCAACAAAGGCAAACATGCCATACACCTTCTTTACCAGCCTATCTACTTGCGCGGACATTTTCGGGGAGCTACGGACTTGAACCCCAAGATCCATCTGTAAACCAATGCTGTTGAGGGACCTGCCATTAACTGTACACTCTTCCTTCATGTTTGATCTCCCAAAGTGCGGCACCTCGCACTTTTCCGGAATAAACTCCATCTGCCATTTCTCCGCCCATGATCCATATCCCGCTATATCCTTTAATCCTGGCCTCAATTCTCCTCTCTCGCCGTTACCCCACCCCCACATACCCTGTTGACCACTACGCCCCCCCTTCATATTGGCCAAAAGTCTCTCTCTGTCAGTACATCAGCAACGCCATCCCCATCACTTTTGGAGAGAGGGGTGGTCGCAGACTCCCGACCCTCTGGGAGAACTATATTCCTCGCCTCCTCCCGGCTTCGTCGAAGGGAGAGGTTCCTCTAAAACGTTTCCCGGCTCCGGGAGATAACCCTTGGACGTGAACTGCACACAGTGCTCGGGCCAGGAGAGGGAAGGGGCTAGGAGAGAGGGGCAGAAGAGCAGCAGACGGACCACAAGGAGGGGAAGGGTGAGTGAGGCTGCTCGGAAGAGCAGGAGCCATTTTCCTAAACGGGGAGAGGCTTCAGAATTCCGAAGCGCAGAGGGGCTTGGGAGTCCCAGTTCGGGATTATCTTACGGTTAACCTGCAGGTTCAGTTACATTCATTTGGAGAGGGCTAGAGCAGGGGATGCGCTGCTGGGGCCTGTGTAAGGCTCATTCAGAATATCGCGAGCGGTTTTGGGCTCCTGCATCTAAGGAAGGATGCGCTGGCCTTAGAGGGAAGTTTACAAAGGATAATCCCGGGAATGTCATATGAGGAGCAGGTGAGTTTAGAAGGATGAGGTGGAGGGTTGGGGGGGGGTGGGATTCTGATTGAAACCTGCAGAATACTGAGAGGCCTGGATAGAGCGGGAAGATGTTTCCACGAGTGGGAGAGACCGGGACCCGAGGGCACAGCCTCAGGGTGAAGGCACGTCCCTTTAGAACTGAGTTCAGGAGGAATTTCTTCAGCCGGAGGGC
>NW_025970466.1:357-4289 GCF_021869965.1 Rhincodon typus | reverse complement strand
CGTCCCTTTAGAACTGAGTTCAGGAGGAATTTCTTCAGCCGGAGGGCGGTGAATGTGTGAAGCTCATTGCTGCTGAAGGAGGCCAAGTCACTGAGTGTATTTGAGGCAGAGATAGAGGGGTTTTTGATCGGTGAGGCGGGGGGGGTCAAGGGCTACGGGGAGAAAGGAGGAGAACTGGGGGGTGAGAAGCATAGACCTGCTCCCCGCTTCCCCCCCTCCACCCCACGGCATAGGCCAGGTCCCACAGAGGGCGCCATCTTTACTCGGAGATATTCCGTCGCCATCGACACCTCCCCCCCCGACATTGACAGAGAAAAGACAAACGCCCTTTGACCCCTTAGCCACTCGCGCGCCAATGGGTTGAACGTATGTCAACAGGCGCTTGTCACGCTGTGGCCTGCAGGGGGCGGCACAGGGGGCTTGGGCGGTTTGCGAAGGGCCTGACGGGGTCTGGGTTGGTCAATGGGCTCAGGAGGGTGACTGACCAACACACCCGCCCCCACCCACCACCATGAAACCCCCCCACCCACCCTTTACCGCCCTCGCGGAGTCTTGCTGTGCCTTGGATGCTGAGTGGTCTCTCTCTTGCTTTCCCTCAAGATGGAGTCCCTACTGCAGGAGGGTGAAGAGGTCAATGGGCAGGCCCGTTGCCCATTCGACACCAGGCAGACCAACATCGCCCTCTTCGCTGGTATGTATTGGGGAGGGAGGGGGTGGAGGGGGGTGGCACGTTCTGGGGGGGGGGGGTGGGGGGGGGGTTGTGGGGGGGAGGGCAGGGAGTGTGGTGGGAGGGAGTCCAGAGGTGGCCTTGGGGTGACCCGCCCCATCCCGCGCCAACCTCACACTCCGGCCCGTCGTTTCTGCTGCTCGCCAGAGGCTTCTGAACCGACGCACAGCAAGATCCCATGATGAGGAGCAGCCAGGAGCCAGGTCGGCTGGGAGCAATGGTGGGGTGCGAGTTGGGGGAGGGGTTGAGGGGGGAGGTGGTTGACTAGAGGTGCACCTTGGGAAGGTGACCCCAAGGTGGGTGGGTTGGGGGGTGGGGTCAACCATGCACAAGCTGACCCTAGGGCCTTGGCAGAGATGTCAGAGGGGGAGGGAGTGTCAGAGAGGGAGGTTTTGAGGGGCATCTCAAGGGAACGAGAGAGAGAGAGAGAGAGACGGAAAGGGGGGAGATGTTTAGGAAAGGAACTCCTGAGCTCATGCTCCCACCCCCTCCACCCAAAGACAGCTGAAGGCCCAGCCCCAATGACGAAGCGATGGGAATCAACGCTGGGGGCAGGGGTGGGACACTCGAGACCGGGATTGGAGGAGAACAGACACCTCGGAGGAGGTGACAGAGATAGGGAGGGGGTGTAGGGGATGGAGGGGGTGACAGAGATGGGGGGGTGTAGGGGATGGAGGAGGTGACAGAGATAGGGAGGGGGTGAGGAGGTTGGAGGGGGTGACAGAGATAGGGAGGGGGTGACAGGGTTGGGGGGGGGTTAGGGGTCAGAGTGCTCTCCCTCTCCTCATGCCATTCCCTCTCCCACCAGATGGGAACCTGTACTCAGCGACGATGGCGGATTTTCTGGCCAGTGACGCCGTGATCTACCGCAGTCTCGGGCCGGACCCCGTCCTCCGTACGGTCAAGTACGATTCGAAGTGGCTGAAAGGTAACGTTGTGGGGGGGGGGGTGGGGAGGTGCTCACGCCCCCATCTGGAACCCCTCTGAGGGTAGCCCCCCCGCCTCGAACCGGAGACACCTCACTACGATCATCTCGATGACAATCACACAACAGTAAAGCCTGTGCCAACACGTGACCCTTTTCTAAGCTGAAACCCTTTTACCTCTAAGGTGTCCGTATCCCTCTATTCCCCGTGTGTTTCATGTTTCTGTCAAGATGCCTCTTATATGTTTCCTACTGTATCCAGCTCCTCTGGCAGGACATTCCAGGTACTTACCTCCCTCTGGGTAAAAATACACTGCCCCTCACATCTCCTTTCGCCCTTTTACCTTAAACCTAAGTCCCCTACTAATTGACATTTATACCATAGAGTTGTACAGCACAGAAACAGACCCTTCGGTCCAACCCGTCCGTGCTGACCCAGATATCCTGAATTAATCTAGTCCCATTTGCCAGCATTTGGCCCCTATCCCTCTAAACCCTCCCTATCCATGTCCCCATCCAGATGCCTTTTAAATGTTGTCATTGTACCAGCCCCCACCCACTTCCTCTGGCAGCTCGTTCCATACACGCACCACCCTCTGCGTGAAAAAGTTGCCCCTCAGGTCCCTTTCCCCTCTCACCTTAAACCTATGGCCCTCTAGTTTTGGACTCCCCCTACCCCTTGGGGGGGAAGGACCTGGGCTATTCACCCTATCCATGCCCCTCATGATTTTATAAACCTCTATAAGGTCACCCCCTCAGCCTCCGACGCTCCGGGGAAAATAGCCCCAGCCTCTCCCTGTAGCTCAAACCCTCCAACATCCTTGTAAATCTTTCCTGCACCTTTCACAACATCCTTCCTGTAGCAGGGAGACCAGGATTGAACACAGTATTCCAAAAGTGGCCCTAACCAATGTCCCGTACACCCGCAACATGACCCTCCCAACTCCCTATACTCAACGCACTGACCAATAAAATTTCATCGTCACTGCCTCAGAAAATTCCGAGACACGACTTTCCCAAGCTGCCTGTCACCAACGGGATCCATGTTTTTCCAAAAGTTATCCTCAAGAAACTTCTCCGATAATTTCCCAACCACTGGGTATAACGCTCACCGGCCTGCAATTTCCTGGAATGTCCCCGTTGCCCCACATAAGCGAGAGGACAACACCGGCCATTCCCTGATCCTCTCCCATGACCAAGGAGGAGACAAAATTCCATCACAAGGCCCAAGATATTCTTCTGTCGGTATTTCCTTGCAGGATGAGGGCGTCGCCGGCTGGGCCATGATTTATTGCGCCATCCCTAATTGCCCCGGGTGGGGGGGGCAGTTCAGGGTCAACCACATTGCTGTGGGTCTGGAGTCACACGTAGGCCCAGACCAGGTAAGGATGGCAGTTTCCTTCCCTTAAAGGGCATGAGGGAACCAGATGGGTTTTCCCAACAACGGATTTATCATGAGACTCTGAATTCCAGATATCTTACTGAATTCAAATTCGAACCCGGGTCCCCGGAACGTTATCCGAGTCTCTGGACTGATGGCCCAGCCATAACGCCACTAGGCCATCGCCTCCCCCATAACAATTCTGGGATAGATCCCCGGCCTTGTCCGACTGACTCGTTTTCAAAAATGACCAACTCCTCATGGATTTTTGTATTGACGGCTCTCGGAAGATCAACATACTCCTCTCCAGCTTATATTGTACCCCCGTTGGGAATAGCGACGCGGAATATCGCTGAAGGGACTCACCTCCGGCTCCACGCAGATGCAAATCCTCTTCCCCATCCCTCAGTGACCCCCCTCTCCTTCTGGACATATGTTTAAAAACACCTCGGGAGTTTCCTCAATCCTGTTTGCCAATGACGTTCCGACGACTCTTGTGGCCGACCTACTTCCCTCTTTGAGGTCACCAGGAATGGGATTTGAAGCAGGCCTGGAACATACAACGCTGCAGTGGGAAGGAGTCTCGAAATGCAGTGAGCCCCCCTCCCCGGGGCAGGGACAGCACGGGGTTAGATACAGAGTAAAGCTCCCTCTACACTGCTCCCTCCCCCCATCAAACACTCCCAGGACGGGGACAGCACAGGGTTAGATACAGAGTAAAGCTCCCTCTACACTGTCCCCCCCATCAAACACTCCCAGGACAGGGACAGCACGGGGTTAGATACAGAGTAAAGCTCCCTCTACACTGCTCCCCGCCCCATCAAACACTCCCAGGACAGGGACAGCACGGGGTTAGATACAGAGTAAAACTCCCTCTACACTGTCCCCCCCATCAAACA
>NW_025970466.1:0-257 GCF_021869965.1 Rhincodon typus | reverse complement strand
CACTCCCAGGACAGGGACAGCACGGGGTTAGATACAGAGTAAAGCTCTCTCTACACTGGCGGGTGGGTGGGCCTGGGAGTGTGTGTTGAAGATTCTGATCTAATTTGATCTTTCTGTGTGTTTTTTCTTGCAGAACCTCATTTTGTGCACGTCATAGAATACGGCCACTTCGTCTATTTCTTCTTCCGAGAGATTGCCATAGAATACACCTTCCTGGGCAAGGTCAGTGCAGGGGTAGGGAGGGGGTGTAGGGGGGT
>NW_025970465.1:0-12125 GCF_021869965.1 Rhincodon typus | reverse complement strand
ACAAAGGGGGTGGCCATGGGTACCCGCATGGGCCCAAGCTATGCCTGACTCTTTGTAGGGTACACGGAAAAATCCCTCTTCCGTAGCTACACTGGTCCTAAACCCCACCTCTTCCTCCTTTGCATTGATGACTGTATCGGCGCCGCCTCGTGCTCCCACGAGGAGCTCGAACAGTTCATCCACTTCACCAACACCATCAACACCAAACTTAAGTTCATCTGGACCATCTTTAATACCTCTCTCTCCTTCCTGGACCTCTCTGTTTCCATCTCTGGCAACCACTTAGAAACTGATATCCATTTCAAGCCCACGGACTCCCACAGCTACCGAGAATACACCTCCTCCCACCCACCTTCCTGCAAAAATGCCACCCGCTATTCCCAATTCCTTCACCTCCGCCGTATCTGCTCCCAGGATGAAGCATTCCACTCCCGTACATCTCAGATGTCCTCGTTTTTCAAGGACAGCAAACTCCCCCCCTCAGTGGTTGAGGACGCCCTCGACTGTGTTTCCCGCATTTCCCGCAACTCATCCCTCACACTCCCTCCCCGTAATAACAACCAAAACAGAATCCCCCTTGTCCTCACGTACCAGCCCACCAACCTCCTGATCCAACGCATCATTCTCCGACACTTACGCCATCTGCAATCCGACCCCACTGCCGAAGACAGTTTTCCCTCCCACCCTTATCTGCTTTCCGGAGGGACCACTCTGTCCGTGACTCCCTTGCCCGCTCCACACTCCCCTCCACGCCCACCACACCCGGCACTTTTCCCTGCAACCGCAGGAAGTGCTACACCTGCCCCTACACCTCCCCCCCTCTCCCCTATCCCAGGACCCAAGAAGATTTTCCTCAATAAGCAGATGTTCACCTGCACATCTGCTAATGTGGTATCCTGCATCCGCTGTTCCCGTTGTGGCCGCCTGTACATCGGGGAAACCAAGCGGAGGCTGAGGGATCGCTTTGCAGAACACCTCCGCTCGGTTTGCACTAAACAACTGCACCTCCCAGTCACGAACCATTTCAACTCCCCCTCCCATTCCTCAGACGACATGTCCATCCTGGGCTTCCTGCAGTGCCGCTACGATGCCAACCCAAGGTTGCTGGAACAGCAACTCGTATTCTGCTTGGGAACCCTGCAGCCCAATAATATCAATGTGGATTTCACAAGCTTCAAAATCTCCCCTCGCAAAACCAGCCCAGCTCGTCCCCGCCTCCCTGACCTGTCCTTCCTCCCACCTATCCCCTCCTCCCACATCAACGCCACCCCCATATCCTACCGACTAACCTCATTCCGCCCCCTTGATCTGTCCGTCCTCCCTGGACTGACCTATTACCTCCCTAACTCCCCACCTCCACTCACCTTTACTGGCTCCATCCCCGCCTCTGACCAGTCTGTCTCCCCTCCACCTACCTTCTCTCTATCAATTTTCTATCCCTGTCCCCCTCTCTCCCGATTTATTTCAGAACTTCCTTCCCCTCCCCCATTTCTGAAGAAGGCTCGAGGCCCGAAACGTCAGCCTTCCTTCTCCTCTGCTGCTTGGCCTGCTGTGTTCATCCATCTTTACACCTTGTTGTCTCGGATTTTCCAACATCTGCAGTTCCTACTATCTCTGCTAACGCAGAAAACTTGTTTGATGTCCTGCAAGCAATTCAAGTCCTGAGAGACGGTTGCTGAGGGCTGATTAAAATTATGCTCTTTCATAGCTTCGGTTGACACGATGGTATTCTTCTGAATAGATTAGAAAATTAACGCATCCTCAAGGATAGACTCTGATGTAGACATAGGTTTGGCAACTGTTAGCAAAATAAGGCCGTGAAGATTAAAACTGTGAAAAGGCAGTAAATGGGGTGGAAGGAACATTTTAATTTAGTCTCCCTTTAATCGTGAAAAGTGTGACAAGATCGCAGTTTTATGAATGAATGAAATGCGGTAATAGTAAACATAGTACGCTCGTAAGTGGTCAGTAAAGTTATGAATGAATGAGAGCGCGAGAGTGGTAATATGGAGCGCTTGTGGGTGCATTGCTGAAGAGGACCTTTCGTACAACAGTAAAGAGGTTTGCACTCGTAATTATTTACCAAAATTCACTGGAGTCTGGGGTGATTCCCGCAGATTGGAAAACAGCCAATGTGACGCCACTGTTTAAAAAAGGAAGCAGACAAAAAGCCGGTTACTATAGGCCAGTTAGCTTAACTTCGGTTGTGGGGAACATGCTTGAATCCATCATTAAGGAAGATAATAGCAAGGCAAATGGATATAAATTGTCCCATTGCGAACACCCAGCATGGGTTCATGAAGTGTAGGTCATGTTTAACTAACTTGGTGGAATTCTTTGAGGACATTACTTGCATGATGGACAATGGGAAACCTGTGGGTGACGAGTATCTGGATTTCTAAAAGGCATTTGACAAGGTGCCACACCAAAGGATACTACATAAATAAAGTTGCACGATTTTACAGGTAATCTATTGGCATGGATAGAGGATGATTGACAAGTAGAAAATAAAGAGTAGGGGTAAATGGGTGTTTTTCTGGTTGGCGGTCAGTGGCTGGTGGTGTGCCTCAGGGATCAGTGTTGGGACTGCAATTTTTACAATTTACATCGATGATTTGGAGTTGGGCCTAAGTGTGGCGTGTCAAAATTTGCAGATGACACTGAGATGAGCGCTACAGCAAAGTGTGCAGAAGACACTGAAAGTCTGCAGAGGGATATATAGTCGAAGTGAGCCGGCAAAGGTCTGGCAGATGGAGTACAATGTTGATAAATGTGAGGTCATCCGTTTTGGTAGGAATAACAACGAAATGGACTATGGTTTAAATGATAAAAAAAATTGCAGCATGCTGCTGTGCAGAGGGACTTGGGTGTCCTTGTGCATGAATCGCTAAAAGTAATATTGCAGGTGCAGCAGGTAATTAAAAAGGCAAATAGAATTTTGTCTGTTATTGCTCGAGGGATGGAGTTTAAAAACAGGGAGGTAATGCTGCAGCTGTTTCCGGTCCTGGTGAGGCCGCACCTCGAGTACTGTGTGCAGTTTTGGTATCCTTACTTGAGAAGGGATATACGAGCACTGGACGGCGTGAGGAGGAGATTCACTCGATTGATTCTAGAGTTCAGAGGGTTGGAATATGAGGAGAGACTGAGTGGGGTGGGATTATACTCATTGGAATTCAGAAGAATGAGGGGAGATCTTATAGAAACATGCAAGATTATGACGGGAATAGATAAGGTGGAGGCAGGGAGATTATTTCCACTAGCAGGTGAAACGAGGACGAGGGGGCATAGCCTCAAAATTAAAGGAAGCAGATGTAGGACTGAGGACAGGAGGAACTTCTTCACCCAAAGGGTTGTGAATCTGTGGAATTCCCTGCCCAGTGAAGCGGTTGAAGCTGCCTCGCTGAATGTTTTTAAGGCAAAGCTAGATAAATTTATGAGCAGTAAAGGAATTAATGTTTATGGTGAGCGGGCGGGTAAGTGGAGCTGAGTCTCAAAAAGATCAGCCATGATCTTATTGAATATCGGGGCAGGCTCGAGGGGCCAGGTGGCTACTCCTGCTCTTAGTTCTTATGTTCTTATGTTGTAATATTATAGTGCCTCACAAAAACCACAGAAAAGCATATTTTAAGGCGATTGACCCTGCATTACCAAAGACGCGCCAGCCAGAGGTTCTGAGGAAGGATCACCTGACCCGAAACGTTAACTCTGTTTTTTTTTCCCTCACACATGCTGCCAGACTTGCTGACCTTTTTAGCAACTTTGTAGTTTTTCCTAATTTGCAGCATCTGCAGTTCTTCCGGTTTTTACTATGTGTTTTGATATTTATTTACAGGGGGCTCTTTATTTAGAGCTAGCTCTGTCTTTTAGGGTTTATTTTTAAGGGGACTTGTTTTACGGATAATTTACAGGTCGGCTCGATGTTGGAGTGTATTGACAGGTGCTCTGTATTTTCGACTTTATTTAGAGGGAGCCCTGTGTTTTACATTCTACTTCCTAGGGCATCTGTTTCAGAGCTCATTTAAAGGGGTCTGTGTATTTGAGGGTATAATTACAGGGGTTTCTGTTTTAGTGATTATTTGAATTAAGGTCCTTGTTTTACTGGTTATTGAAAGGGATCTCTGTCTGAGGGCTTGTTTACAGGTGCCTCTGAGGGTTTATTTACTGGAGGCACAGTTATAGGGAGGATTTGCAGTTTGCACTGTGTTTCAGGGTTTATTTACAAGGAGCTCCATATTTGACATGTAATTTACATGGTGCTCTGTCTTTATTGTTTCTTACTTGGGGCTCTGTTTTACATTTTAATTCCTGAGGAACCTTTCTTCGGTTATATGCACAGGGGTCTTTGTGCTTGACAGTGTATTTACAGGGCCCTATTTTTTACCGTTTGTTTAAATGAGGCTCTGCGTCGGAGATTATTTCCAGGAGGCATTGTGTTTCATTGTTCATTTAAAGGGAAGTCTGTGTTTTTGGGATTATTTATAGTGAGCTCCGTGTTTTACAGGTTATTGAACTGAGTCTCTGTTTTAGGGTTTGTTTGCAGGAGGCTGTTTATTTACAGGTAGCTTTGTCTTTTTAGGGTTATTTTTAAGGGGCCCTGTCTTACGGATCATTTCCAGGTGTGCTCAGTGTTGGGGTGTAATTAAAGGTGCTCAGTGTTTCCGGATTTATTTCGAAGGAGCCCTGTGTTTTACCTTATCCTTTCTGGGCAATGTGTGTTAGAGTTCATTTAAAGGGGTCTGTGTATTTGAGCGTATAATTACACCGGGCTCTGTTGTTGAAGTTTGTTTAAATAGGACTCTGTGTTTTCGGGGTTATTTGCAGTGAAGTCCGCGTTTTACGGGTTATTGAAAGGGTTCTCTGTGTTTGAGGGCCTCTGTGCAGGCGGCTCCGTGTTTGAGGGCCAGGAGTACGGCTGAAGCTGGGTTCCGTTTGGGCCTGAGGCTATGGTTAGTGTAGGATGAAGCTTGCGTTAGGGTTGAGAGTTATGGTTTGATTTAGGCTTTGGGATGAAGTTAAACTTCGGGATTACGCGAAGGTTAGCGTCAGGGCTGAATTTCGGGTTAAGGTTAGGGATATTTCTGAGAGGAGGGAGAAAGAAAGCAGCTTCGCATACCCAGAGCTGGAGGGAGAGCAACTGCGTATTCTAGAGGAGACTCGGGATGTATTGTAAACTTAACAGGTCAAATAGTATTACATTGTCATATAATCCCAGTACCAGGAGGCACTGCCACAGAACTGACCCGCTAACAATGAGGAATTTGCCTGGTCCAGGCAAGTATTGAAGCACTGTCAGAGGAACAGAACTGCTGGAGAGCATTATAATCAGAAAGTCAACACTGAGGTCGCGCCTCATTGTAACAGGGTCAGAACTGAGGTAGTGCCTCACATTTATAGCGTCTCTAATGAGGTAATGCAGCAGCATCAGAGGGTCAGAACTGTTGGGGTGCATTATTGTGAGACGGTCATTACGGAGGTAGTGTCTTATTCTCAAGGGGTTAGACTTGTGGGAGTGCCACACGATTGCAGCATTGTGACAATGTCAGACTGAGGCACTCCCTCATTGTCAGATAGTCTTTACTGTCAGAGCTTCAGTACTAAAGCAGTGCCTCTGTGTCAAATGGTCCGCACGGAGGTATTGCAGCAGAGTCAGTGGGTCAGAACTTTGGGAATGTATCAGTCATAGGGTCAAGACTGAGGCTGAGCCTTATTCTAAATTCTTATTGGGGGAGTGCTACATAACTAAATTACATAATTTTTTAAAATGAGGCATCGGCTGAATGTGATCCTCTGACAATTGCGCACTCCTTCAGTACTGACACTACAACATAGAGGGACAGCCTCAAGCGGACCCTCTGACAATGGGGCATTCTCTCAGGACAATAATCATTAATTGTAAACTAATCTGTAATACTATTTGACCTATTAAGTTTACAATACATCCCGAGTCTCCTGTAGAATACGCAGTTGCTGTCCCTTTGGTTGTGTCTCTGGGTATGCAAAGCTGCTTTCTTTCTCCCTGCCCACAGAAATAACCCTACCCCAAAACATTATCCCGAAATTCAGACCTATTGTCAGAGAATCACATTCAGCCGATGCCTCATTTTTAAAAATTATGTAATTTAATTATGGAGCACTCCCCCAATAAGAATTTAGAATAAGGCTCAGCCTCAGTCTTGACCCTGTGACTGATACACTCCCACAGTTCTGACCCACTGACACTGCTGCAATTCCTCACTGCTGACCATTTGACAACACTAACCCTTGTCTGTGCTCTGAGCCTAACCTCAGGCCAAACCCAAATCCTAACCTTCGCCTCAGGCCTGAAACAAACCATAACCCTTAGCCGCAGCGCTCACCTCTAACGCTCGCCTCAGCCCTGCACAAAAGACCTCAAACAACGAGCCGCCTGTAAATATACCCTCAGGAACTCCTTTCAATAACCCGTAAAACGGACTCACAGTAAATAACCCTAAAAAACAGAGCCCCATTTAAACAAATCTTAAAAACAAAGCCCACTGTAATTATACCGTCAAATACACGGACCCCTTTAAATGAACTCTAACACACGTCACTCAGGAAGTCGAAGGTAAAACACAGGGCTCCGTCTAAATAAATCCGAAAAAACTGAACACCTGTAATTACACCCCACACTCAGCCCACCTGTAAATTATCCGTAAGACAGGGCACCTTACAAATAAACTTTGAAAAGATAGACGTACCTGTAAATAACAGACCCCGGTAAATAAAACGGAAGACAGAGACGCCTTTCAGTAACCTGTAAAACACAGATCACTCTAAATAATCCCTAGAACACAGACCATCATGTACAGATACCGTAAAACACAGACATCCCTGTAAATGAACTCTGAAACACACAGCCTCCTGTATATATTCTCCGACGCAGAGTCTCATTTGAAAAACTGCTAAAAACAGAGCCGCCTGTAAATACACCCTTAGGCAAAGAGACCTCTTTATGTGTAACCGAAGAAAGGTCCCTCAGGAAATAAAGTGGAAAAGACACAGCCCCCAGTAAGAAACCAAAGAAGACCGAGTCCCCTGGAAATAAAGTGTAAAATATAGACCTCCCAGTAAATAAACCCTGAAACAGTGCCCCCTGCAAATCCTGCGTAAAACTAAGCTTCCTGTAAACAAACTCTCAGAGGCGACCCTAAAACACAGAGCTTCCAACTAATAAAGCCTAAAACACAAGCCCACTGTAAATCAACACCGAATAACACAGCCCCCAGTACAGCACGGCAAATTGTTCGGATTGAGATAGTACATCACAGTCTGAGGCAATGCTTCTTTGACAAAGAGTCAGCAATGGGGAGGTGTAGTGTTGTCTGCCGGTCATTGTTGAGGCAGACCCTCATTGTAACAGGGTCAGAATTGAGGGGGCGCCTCATTGTCAGCGGGTCAGGACTGCGGGAGCGCCTCATTGTCAGCAACTCAAGACTGAAGGAGCGCCTCATTGTCAGCGGGTCAGGACTGAGGGAGCGCCTCATTGTCACCGGGTCAGGACTGAGGTATTTGAAGTAGAGCAATGAAGGGTATGGTTCCTTTTATTCTTTTAAAGTCAGAGAATGCCGGAAAGATTATCAACCCTATATGATTTGACTGCGGTGCGAATTACTTAATGACAGCAGGAAGTTTATTAGCCTGATTACCGCGGCTGGCTCTTGAGATTTCACCATTGCCGGTTTACTCATTCTTTCATTCAATTTCACGGAAGCGCTATTTTGAAACTCGCTTTCTTAAAGGGAACGCGAACCCTATTCAATATGTATCTGACAGAGACGTAGTAACGCCGAAAACTTGTTTGATGTCCCGCAAGATATTCAACTCCTGGGAGACGTTTGTTGAGGGCTGATTAACATTATAATTTTTCATAGTTTCGGGTGACACGATGGATGGGATCGTATTGTTCTGAATAGATTAGAAAATTAACACACACTCAGGGATTGACTCTGATGTAGACACAAGTTTGGACACTGTTAGCAACAAGGGTTCAAACTGTGAAAAGGCAGTAATGGGGTGCAAGGAACATTTCAATTTCGTCTCCCTTTATGAGTGAAAAGTACGGCATGATGGCAGTTTTATGAATGAGTGAATGAAATGCGTTAATAGTAAACACAGTACGCTAATGAGTGGTCAGTAAAGTTATGAATGAATGAGAGCGCGAGAATGGTCATATGGAGCGCTTGTGGGTGCATTCGTAAAGAGGATCTTGAGTACAACAGTAAAGAGGCTTATGATATAGTGTCACATAAAAACCACAGTAAACGATATTTTAAGGCGATTGACCCTGCATTACTAAAGAACGCCAGCCAGACTCCGGAAGCCTTGTTAAGTGCTAACCGACATGAGTAAACAGGGCAGACCACAGGATATTCAGGGGCAAAGGTTATAAGATAAGCAAGTGACCACATGAGCGAACGGGTACCGCGTGTTTGAATCCGACTGGTAAATATGTGATACACAACCATTTCATCTAACTGACTGCCCAGTTAATTGAAAACCGGAGGAACTGCAGATGCTGCAAATCAGGAACAAAAACAAAATTGCTGGAAAAGCTCAGCAGGTCTGGCAGCATTTCTGAAGGCCAGAACAGTTAACATTTCGCGTTTCTGTACAGGGTACTCTTTGTTTTGGATTACTTACAGGGGGCTCTGTTTTAGGGTTCCTTTACAGAGGTCTCTGTGTTTTATGGTTCTCTGTCTTTTACATTTTACTTCCCGAGGGACCTTTCTTAGCTTTTATTTAAAGGGGTCTCTGTGAGTGTATTTACAGGGGGCTCTTTTTCGCGTTTGTTTAAACGAGATTCTGCGTCGGAGATTACTTACAGAAGGCTTTGTGTTTCATGGTTCATTTACAGAGATGTCTATGTTTTAGGCATTATTTATAGTGAGCTCCGTGTTTTACAGTTAATTGAAAGGGGTCTCTGTCTTCGAGTTTCTGTACGGGGGCTGTGTGCCTTCGGGTTTCTGTACCGGAGACTGTATGTCTTCGGTTAGGAGTAGGTCTGAAACGAGGTTCGTTTTAGGACTAAGGCTATGGTTAGTGTAGGGATGAGGCTTGCGTTATATGGCTGAGGGTAGGTGTTAGGGCTGAGGCTAGAGTTAGAGGTGAGGTTAGGGTCAGCGTTGGAACTGAGGGTTATGGTTTGGGTTAAGCCTGAGGTTAGGACTTGGGCTGAGGTTGGACTTAGGGTTCACATGAGGGTTAGCGTTCGAGCTGAATCTAGGGTAGGGTTATGGCTCGCGTTATTTCTGAGGGTAGTATGGAAGAAAGCAGCTTCGCATACCCAGAGGAAGAGCGAGAGTGAGAGCAACTGCGTATTCTATAGGAGACACGGGAAGTATTGTGAACTTAAGAGGTCAAATAATATTACAGATTAGTTTACAATTAAAGATTATTGTCCTGAGGGAATGCCTCGTTGTCAGAGGGTCTGCCTGAGGCTGTCCCACCTTGTTGTAGGTCAGTACTGAAGGAGTGAAACATTGTCAGAGGGCGAAATTCAGGACTTTACCATTTATTGTATAAATCTTAGCTTGGTTTGACTTTCCAAAGTGCACAACTGTATCAGTATACAATTGTATTTACCAATCCTCAGCCCACATCCCCATCTGATACACAAGCCTCTGTAAATTTTGATTATGTTCTTTGCTATCAATGACATCTCCTGCTTTTGCATTATCAGTCTGAAGCATGTTAGTCCAACCAGCATCAAAAATCAAGTCATTTGATGAAGTTGACATTTTTGACTTCTGTCGTGCTCATCTCACTGAAATAAGCATATTTTGTCAAACCAGCCTCAAAAGTTATGTCCTTTGGTGAAGTTGAGATTTTAGTCTTCTGATATGCTTAATTCGCTGAAATAATCATGTCAGTCAAAACAACATCAAAAGTTTAGTCATGTTGTGAAGTTGAGATTTTGATCTTCTGAAGTGCTTACCTCATGGAATAAGCATTTCATTCAAACCAACATCAAAAACTAACATTTTTGGTGAAAGGAGATATTGGTCTTCTGAAGTGCTTTTCTGAGTTAAATAAGCATGTTAGTCAAATGTGCATCAAAAATTAAGTCAGACGGTGAAGTTGAGATTTTTGATTTCTGAAGTGCTGATCTCACTCAAATAAGCATGTCAGTCTAACCAACATGAAAACTTGAGTAATTTTGTGTTTATCTGACTGAAATCAACATGTTAGTCAAAACAGCATCAACATTGAAGTCATTTGGTGAATTTGAGAATTTTGATATTTGATCCTGGTTAGACTAAAATGCTTATTTCGGTGAGTTTAACACTTGAGAAGACTAAAATCTGAACACACCAAATGATTCGATTTTTCATGTTGTTTCGACTGACATGCTTATTTGAGTGAGAGAAGGACTTCAGAAGTTAAAAATCTCAACTTCATCAAATGATCAACTTTGGATTTTTTTTTGAATAACATGCTTATTTCAGCGGAGTTAAGCAGTTCAGAAGGCAAAAATCTCAACTTCACGAAATGATTTAATTTTTAATGCTGGTAGGATTAAAATTCTTATTTCAGCGAGATAAGCACTTCATAAGACAAAAATCTGAACTTCACCAAATGACTCAATTTTTGATGTTGGTTTGATTAACATGTTCATTTCAGGAAGTTAAGCACTTCAGAAGATCAAAATCTCAACTTCACCAAATGAAACAAATTTTGATGTTGTTTTGAGAAACGTGCTTATTCCAGCGAGATAAGCAGAGCAGAAGACGGAAATCTCAACTTCAAAAAGACACTCAACTTTTTATGTTGTTTTGACAACATGCTTATTTCAGTCAGATAAGCACTTCAGAAGAAAAAAATCTGAACTTCAATAAATGACTAAATTTTGATGTTGAATTGACGAACAGGCTTCCTCCAGTGAAATAAGCACGTCAGAAGTGAAGAATCTCGACTTCACCAATCTCGACTTGACACAACTTATGATGTTGTTTTGAGGAACATGCATATTTGAGTGAGATAAGCACTTCAGAAGGCCAAAATAAGAACTTCAAAAAATGTCTCAAGTTTTGATGTTGGTTAAACTAACATGCTTACTTGAGTGAGATAAGCACTTCAGAAATCGAAAATCTCAACTTCATCAAATGACTCAAGTTTTGATGTTGGTTTGACTAACATGCTTATTTCAGTGAGATACGCACTTCAGAAATCGAAAATCTCAACTTCACTGAGTGATTCAGCTTTTGATGTTGTTTTGACTAACGTGCTTATTTCAGCGAGTTAAGCATATGAGAAGACTAAAATCTCTTCTTCACCACTAACGCAACTTTGGATGCTGGTTGGTTTAAAATACTTATTTCAGCGAGTTAAGTCGTCAGAACACCAAAACCTGAACTTCACCAAATGACTCTATTTTTGATGATGGTTTGACGAACATGCTTATTTGAGTGCGGTAAGCATTTCAGAAATCAAAAATCTCAACTTCACGAAATGACACAACTTTTGATGTTGTTCTGAAAAACGTGCTTATTTCAGCGAGATAAGCATATCAGAATACTAAAATATCAACTTCACCAAATGACATAACTTTTGATGCTGGTTTGACTTAAACGCTTATTTCACTGAGCTGAGCACTACAGAAGTCAAAACTCTCAACTTCATCAAATGACTTGATTTTTGATGCTGGTTAGACTAGAATGTTTATTTCAGTGATTTAAGCACTTGAGAATACTAAAATCGGAACTTCACCATGAGACTAAAGTTTTGATGTTGCTTGACTAACATGTTTACTTCAGCGATTTAAGCACTTCAGAAGGCTCAGATCTCAACTTCACCAAATGACTTAATTTTTTATGCTGTTTTGACTACATGCTTATTTCATTCAGATAAGCACTTCATAAGATCAAAATCTGAACTTCAACAAATAACTCATTTTTTATGTTCGATAGACTAACATGCTTATTTGAGTGAGATAATCACTGCTGATGTCAAAAATCTCAACTACACAAAATGCCTTAATTTTTAATGCTGTTTTGACTAACATGCTTATTCCAGTAAGATAAGCACATCCAAAAACCAAAACCTGAACTTCACCAAATGACTCAAGGTTTGATGTTGGTTGACGAACATGTTTACTTCAGCGATTT
>NW_025970464.1:0-12128 GCF_021869965.1 Rhincodon typus | reverse complement strand
TTTGACAACATTTATTCAATAAAAAATACTTGCCACTTCCCTTTTCACGTTCTTTTTGCCCTCCTTGCCCTGGAATATCTCTTGCTGATTGCACCTGCTAGCTATGGTCTGCATATACACTTCAGGAATATGGGCAGGGAGTAGCCCACTTTTGTGTGCTATACAGACCAAGAGTGACAGCCAAAAGATCATTAACTTACTAACTGTTATCCCTTACTGTATAGGAATTTTATAATTGGAAAGTAAAACAGTAGATTTTGACAAGTATTGGCGCTGTCACAGTGAGCCACCCCGCAGACGCAGCAGGAGGAAGATAGTGCTCTCTGGCTGAATATTGTAGTCAGAGAGTGAGTGGCCATCCTCCAGCTGTTTCCCGTCATACATCAGGCGCTGCTGATTGGCTGGGACTCCCTCCTGTCGTTGTACACGTTGTTTAAACTCCCGAACAGACTCAGAGGGAAGAACATCGTATGTAGACAGTTTTCCCTTATCATTCTGCAGGAATATCTGCATGCGATCCTCATTCTTGACGATCAGAATGACAGTGTTACTGGGAGGGACGCAGTAGTCAGACAGCCTCTTGTCATCCTTCAGCTCTTGCGTGTTCCCGTTTTGTATCACCAGACGCTGTTGGTAAACAGGCACATTGGTCTTCTGATATATCATCATCTTGAGAGCTGACACTTGGATGGAAGTGTTGATATCAAGTGAGACAACATCACCAGTCATAAACTTCACCTGGAGTCTCATGTTGTCAAACTGCTGTTGAGAAATGAACACCATATTAGTGATGGGAATGCTGTGTATTGTGTCTCTGTTGTATCAGACCATTTTGAGCATGCAATGGCTTATCCAGATGTTGACAGAATCGAGGGAACTAAACTGCACTTACTCTGCACCCAATTCAATCAAATGTCTTCTCAAAGATTGATTTCCAACTGAAGGGAGCCTGCACACAAAGTCAGGGCCTGCTGAACACAGTGAACATGTCAGCCAGCACCTACGCAGAGTTTTTCTTTGTTGTTTTTGAACTAGATTGCAGCACCACTGAAAACAAAACTGATATCCCACTGGCGGCAAAAACATTTCCCTCACCTTCCCAGATTCCCAAATCCACACTATTTACATATTACATCTGTTTTCCAGTTTGAATGGGGGAGAAACAGAGCATGAAATAATTTTGAAACTGATATTCTGAAAAATAAAGTCCAATGCGTGGACAGTAGCAAGCCATGCTTCAATTGGTTCATATTAACTGGGTCAGGTGTGTCCTGACATGTCCATGAACCAAGTGGGGCTTGAACGTACGCCTTCTGACTGAGAGGTACAGATACAACCACTGTAGCACAAAAGCGCAGAGATACCAAAGGCTTATGTTTCACAAATAACTTCAGGTAAACTGTGTAATTTTAGAAAATGTAAATGAGAAGAGCAGGGGTTAACTAATCCGGAGCGCTCAACAGATTGAAGAAACCAACAGCAGGGGTCTCCACAGCAGAAACAAAAAACACCGTTTCCTTCATGGGATGGAGTTGGTCCGGGATAACTCCACTTTGTATGAGATCCTGCACTCAGCCTGAAATTGGACTAGACTGCCCGAAACCAAGATGCAGAAATCATTTATCGCACTTCTCCCGGACACTGCATTTGCAGTTTCAACTTGCCCTTCTCTTCACTGTCACCATTTAGTAAAGGATATTCCTTTATGTTAAATTGTTACTGAGTTTCAGGGTGACACAGTCAGAACTCCCCAGACGAGTCTCACTTTTGTCATCTTCCATAATTCCAGATTTTAAACAGTTCAAGACCACATAATAACAGCAGACACGCGGATGGCTTGTAAAACGCCAGATCTTTACCTCCAAACCGCTTTGAGATTTTAAATGATTTTTAACATCTCTTTTAATAATAATTGATCAAAGTGGCGCTAATTAGATTCAGAACACACACTCGAATAAAGGGAAAAGCCTGCCGATGTTGGGAATCGGACGTCCAGAAAACGATGGAAAATCTCGGCAGTTCTGGCAGGAGCAGTGCTGAGGAGGCAGACCAGACTGGGACCGTTCCCCCGGATCTGTGCACACACACACACACACACACTGCCGGAACTGCTGACTTGCTCCAGACCACTGTCTATGCAAACAAATTCACACACCAGAAACAGAATTCTGTCATTCCCCTAAAAAAACACGAAATGAACTCACAATCCTCGCTGGAGGTTCCGCTTCAGGAAAGTTAAACAGCAGACTCGTTCCCAAGGCTCCTTTCTCAGCACTTTGTCTTCCACCTGCTTTATCCGCGCCGGCTCCACGATCTGGATGCAATATGTGAACGAGAAGTCCGTCCGTCCGTCCACTGGAAGTACCCGGTTCTCGGCTCTGTCTCCCTGGGGTGTCTCTCTCTCTCTGTCTCTGCTGCCCTCCTTTTTATTCTCCGAACCGGTTTCCGAACGTCATTTCTTTGCTCGCCTCTGATTGCCTGCTCGTTGAGAGAAAAAAATAGGGGCTGAGCCGAAGTTTCGTTTCCTCACATCTTCCCTCGGTACTGTTATGTGATAAATGAAGTAATCGCCAGTAGCAAACAAAGCTTTGCTGCTAAAACAGATACTGCCTGTTCTGATCGGTTTCACTTTCCATTTCCTTTCGACACTCTGTACAGTACCTTCGCTGAGCAGTGACGCAGGGTGATTTGATACTGGGTTCACACGATCAATTTGAAGAGCTTTTTACTGCTAAATATTTCATCCCGATCCCAGATTTCCTATTGAAAGCAATCTTCACTTTCAAAGATACAGGAGTAGATTGAATGCACTGCCTTCCAAGGAACCTTTGTGAATTGCAATCATTTAAACATGATGCCCCATACCTTGTAAACATTAGTCAGTCTGGGTTGGAAGTTAGCAAACATTTCCTGCGAAATTTTCTAGTGTCACTCAGATATTCTGACTCTGACCCTGTGAGAAGAGGCACTGTCTGCATTTGATCTTTCCTGTGGTAACCAAACTATAAATAAACAGGAACAGTATACAGGCTGGTGCTACTACAGCATCTCCACATTGCCAGCTGGAAACTTTGTTCTACACTTTTATTGTTTTGTAACGAGGGAGGAGAGGGCTTCAAAATTAGATTTGGCCACAGAATGGGCTGTGTGGTGAGGAAGTCAAACTTCCCTGAGTGTAAGTGTTGGGGTTGAGTGTCAGGAGTTGGTTTTAGTGGGACACAGAAAGGTAGAGAGGAAGGTGGCAATGAGCTGGATGATCAGCCATGAACTTATTAAATGGTGGAGTGACTTCAAAGGGTGAAATGACGAGCTGCTCTGGAGGTTTTTAGTTGGTGTGGCAGTTTGTCAATATCATAAAATACAGCTTCTGTTCTGAAATATTTGTGAGGGTGGTTATAAGGTTAAGTTATAAACCTGAGGCTCACTGGAAAAGGAAGGAGAATCAGAAAATTAAAAGTTGGTCATTTCAGCTGAATTGTACATCATTGACTGAAATGCCTGAATAAGAGACGCATTGCACTGTAACAGTACCATTAAAACGTTTGATAATTTCCAATCTGTGGCGACCAGCAGAGATTCTAGGAAATTCTGGAAAACCAAACACAGTACACACACTATCCCTGTCGCCTCCAATTTCAGGACTCTACAAATTAGACCAAGGGTGCAGTGAATCTAGGTTATGCAATTTATACATTTTTTTAAAATAACATTGATTGCATTTTTTGGTGGCTTTTGAATTAGTACCAAGTGAATTTTCTTGGATCTGAAGTTAATAGTTAACTTGTACATATTTTTGTAGCTTTGGTGATATCATTTAAATCAGTTTTTGAGGCCTCACTTTCGTCTTTTTTTCATGTAGATTGGTAGGGTTGTACCACCAAACAACTGGTTTAGAAGGTGAGGAAAGGGATTCTTTATGATGAAAGGAAACACCTATAGTTTCCAAAGGGAGATATTTTGCAGGTGCACTTTGAGTTTTGAGCAGTCCTGTGAAGTCAATCGATGAAGATGAAGAAGCTATCTGAAGTTCTGTTCTGTAAGTTAAAGTCACAAGTGAGGTAAACCTCTCGAGGTGATCCAGACAGGGACTCTAGTGTAAGTACTGCGTACTGTACGAGTAGCATTTTGGTGTACCGTACAGCTGTGTTTAAGGTTATATGCAAGAGACGTGTTTTGTTTTCAATTTATAAGGGAGTGTTTTGGGATACTTTCACTTTATTTTTACTGAATTTTGAATTAGTATGCATAAGTGGATAGTTTGATTTATTCTATTTCATTTTTACTTCCTTTGTTAACAAACTTCTGTTTTATTGTCAAAGCAAAATCTGCAGCATTGTGGCCATATTGCTTTATTCAAACCAAACCAACATAAAATATCATTTTTCAAGTCAGGTTTCTGTCAGGGATCTAACTTGCCCGGGGGTAACATCACCTGACACATGAGATGCAGACACTCACTGAACATACGGTTTGTGGCCTAATTGCAACATTGTCCACAAGCTCCCATATGCTGGAGCTGTGACAAACTACTTGCATGCAATCACTCCCTAACCTTGTCTTATTTATTTTTTCAATGAACATTTCTTATATTTAAGCAACTTTGCTGATATGTTTTTGGCTTTAATAGAATTACTTCATGGAGGTTGTGTTGCTGGTAGATTAAATTAATATTTTCCTCTAATTTAAACTACTCACCACCCCATGTGCTATGACACCATCGGGCATATTATCTATGCTACATGCAGCTATTTTCCAATGTCCCGATCTCAGCCTCCAACTCGCCCTTTTCATCTGTTCCACTGTGTTTCAGTTCATTCTATTTCACCATTCCAGGTCTCTGTTTTTACAGAATATCAGGATGCCTCCCTGTGAAACATGCACTTCCTTGCTTTGGGTGTAATGTCTGAAAAATCACTTCCATAGTCACCAGTGACATCTCTGAACACAACCTAGGGTTGAGCAATCAGGAATAAGGGCAGTGTAGCAGTGAGAAGAACCTCTGACTCTGCAGTTTATATCTGTCAGCCAGCGCTCCCTATTTGGACCAGATTGACAGTCCCAATCAGAGACCTTACAAGTTATGAAGCGCACCTGGCTCTCCTCGTTCCAATTGCTACTTCCCTTCCCCTTAAAGTCCTGGGACGTATGTCCGTATTTTTATCTGTAGCTTCTCATGGGGTGTGTTCACAACGGCCCTGTTTACTCTGAATCAACCTCAGATACGGGAGGCATCTAGCAGACCCAAGCCTGCCTCTTGTGCCTTGGAAGAAAGGCATCAAGACTGTGACATCTGCCATTTACATCTCAGACTCCGAGGTTTCTTCAACGCTAGATCGAGGTGGAAAACCCACGGGTTCCGACAGCATTTCCGGTTGTTCTGAAGAGCTGCTTATGTTTTGCTGCTGACCCATTTGCAGGTTTGCAGCTTTCATGTGGTCCATGAGCTTGTTCAGAACTGCCTCACTTCCCTGAACTTGGTATGTCAGGGGATTTGACCTCTTGTCAACTATCCTCCATTCCTGTGGTTTTGGCACCAAACTTTGTCCCCTGAATAACTGCCTCTCTCAGTTAGAGGAGTCTTGTGTTTGGGATTGGCGTGCCTGATGACGTTTCACCAAACCTCCCCAGATCTGGGAAGATCAGATTTAATTTTGTGTGGAGTCTTCTCTCCATCAGCAACTTTACCCCAGCTATCCCTGTAGATGCATGAGGCTTGGTCTGATAATCAGATAGCAACCATGGTAATTTGGTATCGAGTTAAGCTGTAGGCTGTTCCTTGAAACCTGCCTTCAAATTGTGGACTGGTCTTTGAAGCAGACCATTGGATGTTATGGAGCTGTCCTTATATGCCGAATGCCATTCAACTTTGGGAAATACTCAAATTCCCTGCTGATAAATGATGGCTGGTTGTCAGTGACCAATACTTCCAGGAGTCCGTGTGTTGCAAAGCATGCTTGCGGCTTTACAATCCCTGTTTGACAAATGAACTCTAGGCAACATCCAGCCACGTTAAGTGGGCATCCACAATGACTAAGCAGATTGAGCCCATTAATCGGCCGGCAGGGTTGATGTGTAACCGAATGCAGGGTTTACCGGGCCATTCCATGAATGTGGTGGAGCTGTTGGCAGTAATGTTGGTCCTTGTTGGCACTCTGGGCATTGCCCCAACCATGCTGCTAAGTCTGCATCCAATGACCTGGCCACCAGATACAACTTCTTGCCAACATCTTCATCTTGGAAACCCCTGAATGACCCTGGAGGAGACCAGACAGTATTCGGCAGTAACCATTTTGCAGGACAATCACTTTTGCTCTCCATAATAAAATGCCACCCTCTACGGAGATCTGGTCTCTCCAGGGCCAAAAGGTTTCAATTCCGGTTGTGATGGGCCTTTAGTTTCCCCCATCACCACCACCTGTTTTAGTTTTCCCAGGTTTGGATCATTTTGCGTCCACAGACTGATATTGTCAGCGGTAACTGGAAGGATGTCCAGAAAGTTTAAAACTAGAATGGACTATTCCAGTGGCAGCACCACTGGTGGTGTATCTTCCAGTGTGAGGCAGCTCAAGGCTTCCGCATTGGCTACTTGGCCTCCTGGATGATGTTCCAACTTGTAATTGTACGCACTTAGAATGAGAGCCTACTGCTGGAATTAGTCCTGAAGACATGAGTGGCACGGCCCTTTGACCTCTTCAAGTCGACCCAGCGGAGGTTTGTGGTCAGTTACCGTTACAAATTTATGTATTGATGGAACTGCCTCACAGCAAAGATGACCGTCAAACCTTCTTCCTCTATCTGAGTGTATGTGCGCTCTGCATCAGCCACAATCAGGGAAGTATATGCATTTGGGAGCGCTCCTCTCCATTGGGCCATTCATGAGCCGTACGGAGAGTCATCGCATGTCAGCACCAGATCTCGCTTGGGATCATTGTGTGCCAATATCTTAGACAATCATAGCTGCTCCTTCACTTTCCTAAAGGCGATGTCTTGGCTACTACTCTTACTTCACGGCTGCCACTTTCTGAATAGCAGATATAAGGTTGCCAGAAAAGAGACCTGGTTATGTCATAACTTTCCGTAATAATTCACCAATCCAAGGTTCTCCAGGATAGATTCGCAGTGTAGCCGAGGTCTTACTCAACCTTAATGGTTGGAGTGCAGAATGAAGTTTGTTAAAGACTGATTCTGCAATCACTGTTGGAGCTGCACCAGTATCAACCTCCATTAGCACTGGGTGACCGTTTCACCTGAAGTGTATTTTGATTGGTTCTGATTTGGGTGTTGCTGAGTAATTTAACAGTTCCAAACCAGATGCAAGTGGACTTTCCATGGTATACACTCTCCTGGATGCCAGCCTATGAGTTCTCTTACACAATCTCGGTGCAGTAGGACTCTTTTGCTTTCTCGAGTCCATATACCATCAGCAATTACAATGGCTTGTTAGCCTGGATCCTGAAGAAAATGTCGAGAAGAAATAATCTCGTACTTTACAGTGGTCCGGCTTCCTATCCGCCAGCTCTCAAAGTGAACAGAACCTCTGACAGTCCTGTCTATGTCTGTCAGCCAGGGCTCCCCGATTGGACCGTGTTAACAGCCCCAATCAAGGAGCTCATATTCTATGAGGTCCACCTGGCTGACCTTGCGACAATCACTGCACTGCCAGCTCCATCAGCTTATTGGTGCTCTGAGTTATCAGAGGCCTCCACCTCAGTAATTCTCTTCTCCCACACAGGTTTATCTAGACAGGTGTTTGAAAAAGCAAAACATCCCTTTGAACTTTCTAATTTTCAAATCAGGGTTTTGAACACTCTATGTGAGCACAACATTTGACAAAATGACACTTACAAAAAAAGATTTTTATTAATTACGATTAACAGAACGTAAACTGCTGCAATTAATTCATATGTTTCTTCGCAGTTCAGCAAAGAACTGATGCACTGAAGAGACACAACATTGAAACAAGGTTTGACGGCAGTAAAGACCTCCAGGATTGGTGAGGAATTTGTTCAGAAGGGAGGGCACAGATGAAAACAGAGAAGAAATCTGTTTGGGGAATAGGTTGGGTGGGATCGGGTGTGGAGGTGGTTCGGACCACAGGTTAGAGGACGTGGGTGTTCTCTCATTCTCCCCTCATACCTCACCCATTGTTCAGTATAGCCCTCCCCTTTCCTGTACATTCCATGATCTCCAAACAACTTTCCAACCTCCCCGCTCACCTTGTCCTTCCCCTGTCCTTCACACTTGTCCTTATCCACCAGCCCAGTCCTTTCTCCCACCCAGGCCTCCCCACACTTGGATTCCACCTGCTCCAGAGGTAGCTAATAATAATTCTGAATGGATTGATTAGAAAATATAAATGAAACAATGATCATTCACAAACTTTGAGGTCAGCATGGGTTAACCCTGGTGGGCTGCAGATCCTTTGAGTGCTCACAGCACAGTTCATTCTTCCTTTTGCGTAGTGTGATGTGATGGGCAGTTACCAATCTCTTCAGAGACTTGTCCACTCACATCATGATCTGTCCCTCAGAAGAGCATCTCCATGGAAACAGTCAAGATAAACTGTGCCAAAAGTGCCTCAGAGTCCTTGACATTTATGATTAATTTTGTGAGTTTCTATCCCACATGAGAGCAAAGTCCAAATTCCAAACTTCATAGCTCAAGTCAGGTATCCCGTCAGATATGCAGGCAGACATTAGGTTTAGTATTAACGTAGGTACACAAACATACAAATTAATGCTCTGTCCTATATCTATACCGAGGCCTCGCAATTAAATTGGCTGCACATAAAGACTGGTGAATCTTGACACATTTTGACTGTGTCAATTTGACACATTTCGTGGTGAGTTTCTCTCCACAAGGCGATAACTTGGAGGAGCAGAATTAGGCTATTTAGCCTATTGAGTCTGCACTGCCAGTCTAGTAATCACCTGCTGCCATCCTATAAAAGATGTCTTTTATCTCCATTTTCGGCCTCCTGCCAGTCAGTCAATTCTGTATCCATGCCAGTACCTTGCCCCTAACACCATGGGCTCTTATTTTATTGAGGAGCCTCCTGTGTGGCACCTTGCAAAAGGCCTTCTGAACATTCAAATTGATCACGTCCATTGCCTCCTCTTTGTCTAACTTCCTCACTACCTCCACAGTGAATTTTAACAGATTTATCCAGCATGACATCTCCTTGATGGAATTCTGCTCACACAGCCCTAGTTAATGTGCACTTCCATCCACTCTGTGATGTCAGTTATCTCCTTCAGAACTCTGCGGTATAATCCATCTGGTCTAGGTGATTTAGCCACCTTCAGCCATTTCAGCTTCCAAGCACCTTCTCCTTAGAGATTACCACTGCACTCACCTCTGCCCCCGACTCTCTTTGAAGTTCTGTTGTACTGGTGGCGTCTTCCAGCGTGAAGACTGACAGAAAGTATCAATTCAGTTCTTCCACCATTTCTTTATTCCCGTTGTTACCTATCCAGCTTCATTTTCCAGTCGTCCAATGTCCACTCCTGCCTGTCTCTTACCTCTTACATATCTAAAAAAAGCTTGCAATCTTATTTTGTATCACGAGGTGGCTGACTCTTATATTTCATCTCCCCTTTTATTGTAGTTTTTAGTTATCCTCTGTTGGCGTTGAAAATCTTCCCAATCTTTTGGCTTCCCACTAACCTTCACCATTAATCACCTTTGCTTTTATGATGTGTGTGACCTCCCTTGTCAGCCAAGGTTGTCTCGTCCTTCCGAGTATGTTTCCTTTTCCTTGGGTCTCCTATGGTCACTGCACCTAGGGCTTTCGTCATCTTAAACTTCCTAATCAAGTGTTCCTCATTACACATCACTAAATCCAGAATTACCAGTTCTCTCGTGGTCTTTACCACAAGCTGCTCCAAAAACCTGTCTCATAGACATTCCATGAATTCCTTTTCTTGAGATCCAGCCCCAACATTATTTTCCCAGCTCACCTGCATATTGAAGTCCCTCGTGATCATTGTGATAGTGCTTTCCTTACATGCCATTTTATCTCCTGATTTATTGTCTTCCCCATGCGGGATTTCTCACCATATTGTCCCAAACGCACCTCATTAATTTCCTTCCCTGGACAGTGGCGACACCCATCGAGCTAACTTCATTCTACCACTTCCTGTACCTGCAAGAGCCCACCACTGCTGGCGTATTCCAGAATAGACTGGTGCCACATTGAAATTGTTATTTTGCACCAGGACAAACACTGTCAGTCTGGAGCTGCCATCCGTGATGACTGATTTTGTTCCAAACATTGTACTAAAGGGGAAATTCACTCCCTACCTTGTGGACAGGGACCTGGAGGTCCTCATGGTTGGGCTGACGCAAAGAAGAGCCATTCTCCTCCCTGCCGCAGGACTGTTAGTGCAGATTGTGACACCAGACCCTGCCAGTCTGGGCTTGGTTTGCCACCCAATTCAGTGCGGTCTCAGCCATTTGGAGAAATTGCCAGCGATGTAGGAAGAAAATGAATGACCTTCTCCAGGCCTGCAGGATTAGAGTATCATGAGTCTTCTCACTGTGGGTGAGGGGACAAAAGTTAAAAAGAGAGGCCAGGTTGTGCAAGGCCACAGCATCGAAGTAGGTTCAAAGCCAGAGGGGGCTAACAGAGCAGGCTAAGATCCTGAGATTCTGTCTAGTCTAGTTCATTTGCTGGGTGCCTATCTCTTAATGCAAAATGTTCTTGCTGCATTACAATGGTACTCCATTACAACCAAAAGTGCAGCTCTGAGGCTTGCAAGTGGATCAGAAAGGTGCTATGAGGTTTCTAAGAGGCTGGAAGGTATCAGATGCCAGGTCTGTTGATGAGGGGTGCATGTGGTTGGTCCCCCAGAGTAATTTTTACTTAAGGTGATTTTGAACCAAGGGATTGACTGTGAGTATTGCAGACAAGCTGCCATCCAGCTCTTTAACAGTCTGGTCCTTTCTCTTGGAACTGCAGCCTCTCACTGTTTCACAGCTGCAGATTCTGTTGGAAAGTTATTTTAACTGTTTGTTTACCTCCATTTGCAACAAGCAACTTAATCTAACTTGTTTAAAATGTGTTTAATGTAAGATCCCAACATGTTCATCCTAATGACATTATAATTCAAATCTGAACTGTTACCATTGGAAAATAGATTGACACACCTCATTTTGAGCAACAGAACTACACCACAACATTTCATTTTGTTTAAAGAAAAAGACAAACTTTATCGTCAGTAAAAAGCATAAACAATACAAACACTATTAACTTAACAACATGATTTACTTGTGAGTACGTTACACAATCAGGTTTAATTCTTCCATCTCTGAAGAATTCTCTCATACTATACATTATTCCTGGGAAAGAGGGATAACCTGGAATGTGCCCTTTTCCTAACAGAACACTGCAAAAGAAAAGGCTGGAGGTGCATTTTGCACTGAGATTGGTCACAATTTGGTAGCTGATGAGCTCACCATGCATTTGTGTTGTTCATTTAAATGTACTGAGTTTGACAAATCACCTGGAAATAGTTTCACGCTTGGAGACCTGATGCACCATTGATTCATAGATAATTCTCACTTACAGGTGATGAAGAAGCAGAAGCAACAGATAGCATTTAAATCTGAATCCAAAGAATCAGCTTGATTTTCAAGTCACATTACGTAGCTTGACAAAATACACAGTCCAGGCAATATATGCATTGAAAAAACTAAGTCTTCTGTTGACATAATTAAAAACACATACATGGCTTCTCAAGTAAAGTAATATGAAAGAAAATATTTATGGAATATTTAACATCATTTTTAACTGAAGAAAACTTTGTTCTACATTTTAACCATCCGGTCTATCCAATTATTACAGGTATGTGTCAGGGCACAGCAACAAGTGCCCCAATTCTCCATTTTTACATTAACCACCTAATGACACATCTCACTGGTGTTGCTATTTCGAAGCAAAAAGAATCATTTTCTTACTTTGAGCATGTGTATGGTGTGAGTACTGACCCATGTCACTTCAGCAAGGTTCCCCACAAGGAGCAGATGAGGGAGTTTGGGCCTAATCTGAATCCAGGTCCAAAAGAAAGAGGTTCAGTGGTTTTTGACAACATTTATTCAATAAAAAATACTTGCCACTTCCCTTTTCA
>NW_025970463.1:0-12129 GCF_021869965.1 Rhincodon typus | reverse complement strand
ATCAAAAGTTGTGTCAATTGGTGAAGTTGAGATTTTGATCTTCTGAAGTGGTTCACTCGCTGAAATGAGCATGTTAAGTCAAACAAACCTCAAAACTTGAGTCATTTTGTGAATTTCAGATTTTGATCTTCTGAAGTGATTAACTTGCTGAAATAAGCATTTTAATCCAAATAGCATCAAAAGTTGAGTCATTTGGTGATGTCGAGATTTTAGTCTTCTGAAGACCTTAACTCGTTGAAGTAAGCATGTTAGTCAAAACAACATCAAAAGTTGAGTCAGTTGGTGAAGTTGACATTCTTCAATTCTGAAGTGCTTATTTCACGGGAGGAAACCTGTTAGTCAAAACAACATCAAAATTTGAGTCATTTAGTGAAGTTCAGATTTTGGTCTTCGGCTATGCTTATATCGCTGAAATAAGCACGTTAATTAAAACAACATCAAAAGTTGCGTCATTTGGTGAAGTTGAGATTTTGATCTTCTGAAGTGCTTATCGCAATGAAATAAGCATGCCATTCAAACCAACATCAAAGACTAACTCATTTGGCGAAGTTCAGGTATTGGTCTTCTGAGGTGCTTATCTGAGTGAAATAAACATGTTAGTCAAAACAGCATTAAAAATTAAGTCATTTGTTGACGTTGAGACTTTTGACTTCTGAAGTGCTTAAATCGCTGAAATAAGCATGTTAATTTAACCAGCCTCAAAAGTTGAGTCATTTGGTGAAGTCGAGATTTTTCACTTCTGAAGTGTGTATTTCACTGGAAGAAGCCTGTTCGTCAAAACAGCATTAA
The DNA here is from genome assembly GCF_021869965.1 of Rhincodon typus. Classification (NCBI taxonomy): domain Eukaryota; kingdom Metazoa; phylum Chordata; class Chondrichthyes; order Orectolobiformes; family Rhincodontidae; genus Rhincodon; species Rhincodon typus. The sequence continues at coordinate 11,340 of NW_025970463.1, read as the reverse complement.
AATTGAAGTCATTTGGTGAACTTGAGATTTTTGACTTCTGAAGTGCTTATATCACTTCAGTAAGCATGTTAGTCTGGCCAACATCACTGCTTGATTCATTTGGGGAAGATATTACTTTGGCCTTCTCAAGTGCTTATATCACTCAAATATGCATGTTATTCAAAACAACATCATAAGTTGAGTCATTTGGTGAAGTCGAGATTCTTCACTTCTGAAGTGTTTATTTCACTGGAGGAAGCCTGTTAGTCAATCCAACGTCAAAATTTGAGTAATTTAGTGAAGTTCAGATTTTGGTCTTCTGTTGTGCTTATCTCACTGAAATAAACACTTTGTCAAAACAGCATAAAAAGTTGAGTGTCTGGTTGAAGTTTAGATTTTGGTCTTCTGGTATCCTTATCTCGCTGAAATAAGCACGTTAGTCAAAACAACATCAAAAGTTGTGTCATTTGGTGAAGTTGAGATTTTGATCTTCTGAAGTGGTTAACTCGCTGAAATGAGCAAGTTAGACAAACTAACATCAAAAGTTGAATCATTTTGTGAATTTCAGATTTTTGTCTTCTGAAGTCCTTATCTGACTCAAATAAGCATGTTCGTTCAAACAACATTAAAAATTGAGTCACTTCTGACGTTTAGACTTTCGTCTTCTCAAGTGCTTACTGAAATAAGCATGTTAGTCAAAATAACATCAAAAGTTGAATCAATTTTGTGAAGTTGAGACTATGATCTTCTGAAGTGCTTACCTCATGAAATGCGGATGTCATTCAAACCAACATCAAATCTATCATTCATTGTGAAGTGAGACATTGCTCTTCTGAAGTGCATATCTGACTTAAATAAGCATGTTAGTCAAAACTGCATTAAAATTAAGTTATTTGGTGAAGTTGAGATTTTTGACTTCTGCAGTGTTTATCTGACTCAAGTAAGCATGTTAGTCTAACGAACATCAAAACTTGAGTCACTCGGTGAAGTTCAGATCTTGGTCTTCTTAAGTGCTTATCTGAGTGAAATAAGCATGTGAGTCAAAACAGCATGAAAAATTAAGTCATTTGGTGAAGTTGAGATTTTTGACTTCTGAAGTGCTTATCCGACTCAAGTAAGCATGTCAGACAAACTAACATCAAAAATTATGTCCTTTGATGAATTTGAGATTTTTGACTTCTGAAGTGCTTATCTCACTCAAATAAGCATGTGAGGCAAAACAACATCTAAAGTGGAGTCATTTGGTAAAGTTGAGATTTCTGTCATCTGAAGTGCTTATCTCACTCAAATAAGCATGTTAGTCAAACAACAGCAAAACTTGAGCCATTTGGTGAAGTTCAGATTTTGGTCTTCTGAAGTGCGGAACTCGCTGAAATAATCATTTTAATCCAAACAGCATTTAAAATTAGGTCGTTTGGTAAAGTTGAGATTTTTGCCTTCTGAAGTCATTAACTCGCTGAAATAAGCATGTTATTCAAAACAACATCAAAAGTTGAGTCATTTGGTGAAGTTGAGATTTTTGAATTCTGAAATGCTTATCTCACTCAAATAAGCATGTTCGTCAAACCATCATCAAAACTAGAGTCATTTGGTGAAGTTCAGGTTTTGGTGTTCTGAAGAGCTTAACTCGCTGCAATAAGTATTTTAAAACAACCAGCATCAAATGTTGTGTCATCTGTTGAAGTTGAGATTTTAGCCGTCTGACGTGCTTAACTCTCTGAAATGCGCATGTTGGTCAAACCATCATCAAGACTGGAGTCACTTGGTGAAGTTCAGGTATTGGTGTTCTGAAGAGCTTAACTCGCTGAAATATGTATTTTAAACCAAAAAGCATGAAAAGTTGTGTCATATGGTGAGGTAGATATTTTAGCCTTCTGAAGTGATCAACTCGCTGAAATAAGCATGTCATTCAAACCAACATCAAAAACTAACATTTTTGGTGGAGTGTGATATTGGTGTTCTGAAGTGCTTAAGTGAGTTAAAAAGCATGTTCGTCAAAACACCATCAAAAATTAAGTCAGATGGTGAAGTTGCGATTTTTGATTTCTGAAGTGCTTATCTCACTCAAATAAACATGTCAGTCAAACCAACATCAAAACTGGAATAATTTGGTGAAGTTCACATTTGGTTTTCTGCAGTGCTTATCTCACTGAAATAAGCATGTTAGTCAAAACAATCTCAGAAGTTGAGTCATTTGGTGAAGTTGAGATTTTTGACTTCTGAAGAGCTTAAATCGCTGAAATAAGCATGTTAATCAATCCAAATCAACATTTGAGTCATTTGGTGAAGTTCAGATTTTGGTCTTCTGAAGTGCTTATCTTTCTGAAAAATAGCATGTTGTCAAAACAGCATAAAAAGTTGAGTGTCTTGCTGAAGTCGACATTTGGGTCTTCTGCCATTATCATTTCGCTGAAATAAGCACGTTGGTCAAAATAACATCAGAAGTTGTGTCATTTGGTGAAGTTGAGATTTTGATCTTCTGAAAAAAATTGAGTCATTTGGTGAAGATACGATTTTTGTCTTCTGAAGTGCTTATCTCACTGAAATATGAATTTTAATCCAACCAGCATCAAAAATTATGTGATTTGGTGAAGTTGCGATTTTGGTCTTCCGATGTGCTTATCTGAGTGAAATAAGTGTGTTAGTCAAAACATTAAGTCATTTGGTGAAGTTGAGATATTTGCCTTCTGAAGTGCTTATCTGACTCAATTAAGCATGCTCATCTCAGCAACATCAAAACTTCAGTCATTTGGTGAAGTTCAGGTTTTTGTCTTCTGAAGTGCTTATCTGAGTTAAATAAGCATGTAAGTCAAAACACCATCAAAAATTAAGTCATATGGTGAAGTTGAGTTTTTTGGTTTCTGAAGTGCTTATCTCACTGAAAAAAGCATTTTATTCAAACCAGCGTCCAAAGTTAGGTGCTTTCTTGAAGTTGAGATTTTATTCTTCTGATATGGTTATCTCGCTGAAATAAGCATGTTAGTTAAAACAACATCAAAAGTTGAGTCAATTGGTGAAGTTGAGATTTTTGATTTCTGAAGTACTTAATCGCTGAAATAAGGATGTTAGTCCAAGCAACATCAAAACTTGAGTCATTTGGTGAAGTTCAGATTTTGGTCTTCTGAACTGCTTATCTCAATGAAATAAGCATGTTAGACAAAAGAACATCAAAAGTTGAGTGTCGTGTTGAAGTTGAGATTTTGGTCTTCTGAAATGCTTAACTCGCTGAAATGATAATGTTAGTCAAACTAACATCAAAAATTGAGTCATTTGGTGAAGATACGATTTTTGCCTTCTGAAGTGCTTATCTCGCTGAAATAAGAATTTTAATCCAACTCGCATCAAAAATTATGTGATTTGGTGAAGTTGAGATTTTGGTCTTCCGTTGTGTTTATCTGAGTGAAATAAGCGTGCTCGTCAAAACAGCATTAATATTTCATCATTTGGTGAAGTTGAGATTTTTGACTTCTGAATTGCTCAACTCACTGAAATAAGCATGTTAGCCAAACAAACATCAAAACTTGAGTCATTTTGTGAAGTTCAGATTTTGTTCTTCAGAAGTGCTTAACTGGCTGAAATAAGCATTTTATTCCAAACAGCATCAAAAGAGGAGTAATTTCGTGAAGTTGAGATTTTAGCCTTCTGAATGGCTGAACGCGCTGAAATAAGTATGTTAGTCAAAACAGCATCAGAAGTTGAGTCATTTGGTGAAGTTGAGATTTTTGACTTCTGAAGTGCTTAAGTCGCTGAAATAAGCATATTAATCAATCCAACATCAACATTTGAGTCATTTTGTGAATTTCAGATTTTGGTCTTCTGAAGTGCTTATCTTTCTGAAAAAAAAGCATGTTGTCAAAATAGCATAAAAAGTTGAGTGTCTTGCTGAAGTCGACATTTGGCTCTTCTGCCATGCTTATTTCGCTGCAATAAGCACGATAGTCAAAACAACATTAGAAGCTGTGTCATTTGGTGAAGTTGAGATTTTGATCTCCTGAAGAGCTTAAATCGCTGAAATAAGCATGTTATTCAAGACAACATCAAAAGTTTAGTGATTTGGTGAAGTTGAATTTTTTGACTTCTGAAGTCCTTATCTCACCAGATAAGCATGTTAGTCCAAATAACATGAGAAATTGAGTCATTTGGTTAAAATCAGATTTTAGTTCTCGAGTGCTTAACTCACTGAAATAAGCATTTGAGACAAACCAGCATCAAGAATCAAGTCTTTTGATAAAGTTGAGATTTTTGAATTCCGCAGTGCTCATTAACGGAAATAAGCATTTGCGTCAAACCAGCATCAAAAGTTATGTCCTTTGGCAAAGTTGAAATTTCAGTCTTCTGATATGCTTATCTCGCTGAACCAAGCACGTTAGTCAAAACAACATCAAACGTTGAGTCATTTGGTGAAGTTGAGATTTTTGACTTCCGAAATGCTTATCTCACTCAAATAAGCATGTTAGTCAAACCATCATCAAAACGAGAGTCATTTGGTGAAGTTCAGGTTTTGGTGTTCTGAAGAGCTGAACTCGCTGAAATAAGTATATTAAAACGAACAGCATCAAAAGTTGTGTCATTTTGTGAAGTTCAGATTTTGTTCTTCATAAGTGCTTAACTGGCTGAAATAAGCATTTTATTCCAAACAGCATCAAAAGAGGTGTAATTTCGTGAAGTTGAGATTTTAGCCTTCTGAAGTGCTTAATTCTCTGAAATAAGCATGGTGGTCAAACCATCATCAAGACTGGAGACATTTGGTGAAGTTCAGGTATAGGTGTCCTGAAGAGCTTAACTCGCTGAAATAAGTATTTTAAACCAAAAAGCATGAAAAGTTGTGTCATATGGTGAGGTTGAGATTTTAGCCTTCTGAAGAGATCAACTCTCTGAAATAAGCATGTCATTCAAACCAACATCAAAAACTAACATTTTTGGTGGAGTTGATATTGGTATTCTGAAGTGCTTATATGAGTTCAATACGCATGTTGGTCAAAACACCGTCAAGAATTAAGTCAGATGGTGAAGTTGCGATTTTTGATTTCTGAAGTGCTTATCTCACTGAAAAAAGCATTTTAGTCCAAACAGCGTCCAAAGTTAGGTGCGTTTGTGAAGTTGAGATTTTTGATTTCTGAAGTGCTTATCTCACTCAAATAAGCACGTTTGTCAAACCAACATCAAAACTTGAGTCATTTGGTGAAGTTCAGATTTTGGTCTTCTGAAGTGCTTATCTGAGTGAAATAAGCATGTTAGTTAAAACAGCATCAACATTGAAGTCATTTGTGAAGTTGAGATTTTTGACTTCTGAATTGCTTATCGCACTGAAATAAGCAGTTTAGTCAAATCAGCATCCAAAGTTAGGTCCTTTGGTGAAGTTGAGATTTTAGTCTTCTGATCTGCTTATCTCGCTGAAATAAGCATGTCAGTCATAACAACATCAAATTTTGAGTCATTTGGTGAATTTGCGATTTTGATCTTCTGAAGTGCTTAACTCGCAGAAATATGCATTTCAGTCCAACCAGAATCAAAAATCAAGCTTTTTTGGTGAAGTTCAGATTTTTCGCTTCTGAGGTGTTTAACTCGCTGAAATTACCATTTTAATGTAACCAGCATCAAAAGTTAGGTTATCTGGTGAAGGTGAGATTTTAGTGTTCTGATATGCTTATCTCGCTGAAACAAGCACTTTAGTCAAAACAACATCAAAATTGTGTCATTTGGTGAAGTTGAGATTTTTGATTTCTGAAGTGCTTATCTAACATGTTAGTCAAGCCAACATCAAAACTTGAGTCATTTCGTGAAGTTCAGATTTTGGATTTCTGAAGTGCTTATCGTACTGAAATAAGCATGCTAGTTAAAACAGCATTAAAAATTAAGTCATTTGGTGCATTTGAGATTTTTGACTTCTGAAGTGCTTATCTGAGAGAAATAAGCATGTTAGTCAAAACAGCATAAAATAATTAAGTCAATTGGTGAAGTTCAGATTCCGGTCTCCTCAAGTGCCTAACTTTCTGAAATAAGCATTTTATTGCAGCCAGGATCAAAAGTTCAGTCTTTTGGTGAAGTTGAAATTTTAGCCTTATGAAGCGTTGATCTAAACATGTTAGTCAAAACAACATCAACAGTTGACTCATTTGGTGACGTTGAGATTTTGATCTTCTGAAGTGCTCATCTCACTGAAATAAGCATGTTAGCCAAACAAATATCGAAACTTGAGTCATTTTGTGAGTTCAGATTTTGTTCTTCTTAAGTGCTTAACTGGCTGAAATAAGCATTTTAATTTAAACAGCATCAAAAGAGGAGTAATTTCGTGAAGTTGAGATGTTCGCCTTCTGAACGGTTTAACGCGCTGAAATAAGCATGTTGGTCAAAACAACATCAGAAGTTGAGTCAATTGGTGAAGTTGAGATTTTTGACTTCTGAAGTGCTTAAATTGCTGAAATAAGCATGTTCATCAATCCAACATCAACATTTGAGTCATTTAGTGAAGTTCAGATTTTGGTCTTCTGACGTGCTTATCTTTCTGCAAAAAAGCTGCTGTCAAAACAGCATAAAAAGTTGAGTGCCTTGCTGAAGTCGACATTTGGGTCTTCTGCCATTATTATTTCGCTGAAATAAGCACGATAGTCAAAACAACATCAGAAGCTGTGTCATTTGGTGAAGTTGAGATTTTGATCTTCTGAAGAGCTTAAATCGCTGAAATAAGCATGTTGTTCAAGACAACATCAAAAGTTTAGTCATTTGGTGAAGTTGAAATTTTTGACTTCTGAAGTCCTTGTCTCACTCAAATAAGCATGTTATTCTAAATAACATGAGAAATTGAGTCATTTGGTTAAAATCAGATTTCACTTCTCGAGTGCTTAACTCACTGAAATAAGCATTTTAGACTAACCAGCATCAAGAATCAAGACTGTTGATAAAGTTGAGATTTTTGAATTCCACAGTGCTCATTAACGGAAGTAAGCATTTAAGTCAAACCAGCATCAAAAGTTATGTCCTTTGGTAAAGTTGAAATTTCAGTCTTCTGATATGCTTATCTCGCTGAAACAAGCACGTAAGTCAAAACATCATCAAACGTTGAGTCATTTGGTGAAGTTGAGATTTTTGACTTCTGAAATGCTTATCTCACTCAAATAAGCATGTCAGTCAAACTATCATCAAAGCTAGAGTCATTTGGTGAACTTCAGGTTTTGGTGTTCTGAACAGCTGAACTCGCTGAAATAAGTATTTTAAAACAAACAGCATCAAAAGTTGTGTCATTTGTTGAAGTTGAGATTTTAGCCTTCTGAAGTGCTTAACTCGCTGAAATGCGCATGTTGGTCAAACCATCATCAAAACTGGAGACATTTGGTGAAGTTCAGGTACTGGTGTTTTGAAGAGCTTAACTCGCTGAATAAGTATTTTAAACCAAAAAGCATGAAACGTTGTATCATTTGGTGAAGTTGAGATTTTAGCCTTCTGAAGAGCTCAACTCGCTGAAATAAGCATGTCATTCAAACCAACATCAAAAACTAACATTTTTGGTGGAGTGAGATATTGTATTCTGAAGTGCTTATCTGAGTTAAATAAACATGTTAGTCAAAACACCATCAAAAATTAAGTCAGATGGTGAAGTTGAGATTTTTGATTTCTGAAGTGCTTATCTCACTGAAATAAGCATGTTAGTCAAACCATCATCAAAACTAGAGTCATTTGGTGAAGTGCAGGTTTTGGCTTTATGAAGAGCTTGACACGCTGAAATAAGTATTTCAAAACAACCAGCATCAAAAGTTGTGTCATATGGTGAAGTTGAGATTTTAGCCTTCTGAAGAGCTCAACTCGCTGAAATAAGTATGTCATTCAAACCAACATCAAAAACTAACATTTTTGGAGAAGTGAGATATTGGTATTCTGAAGTGCTTATCTGAGTTAAATAAACATGTTAGGCAAAACAACATCAAAAATTAAGTCAGATGGTGAATATGTGATTTTTGATTTCTGAAGTGCTCATCTCACTGAAAAAAGCATTTTCGTCCAACCAAAGTTAGGTGCTGTGGTGAAGTTGAGATTTTTGACTTCTGAAGTGCTTATCTGACTCAAATAAGCATGTTAGACAATGCAACATCAAAATGCGAGTCATTTAGTGAAGTTCAGATTTTGGTCTTCTGAAGTGCTTGTCTCACTGAAATAAGCATGTTCGTCAAAACAGCATCAGAAGTTGAGTGTCTTGTTGAAGTTGAGATTTTGGTCTTCTGCTATGCTTATCTCGCTGAAATACGCATGTTAGTCAAACCAGCATCAAAAATTAAGTCATTTGGTGAAGTGTAGATTTTTGACTTCAAAAATGCTGAACTCGCTGTAATAACCATTTTAATCCAACCAACATCAAAAATGAAGTCATTTGGTGAAGTTGAGATTTTTGACTTCTGAAGTGTTTATATCACTTAAGTTAGCATGTTAGTCTAACCAACATCACTGCTTGATTCATTTGGGGAAGATCTTATTTTGGCCTTCCTAAGCGCTTATCTCACTCAAATATGCATGTTTTTCAAAACAACATCATAAGTTGAGTCACTTGGTGAAGTCGAGATTTTTCACATCTGAAGTGCTTATTTCACTGGAGGAAGCCTGTTAGTCAATCCAACGTCAAAATTTGAGTAATTTAGAGAAATTCAGATTTTGGTCTTCTGTAGTGCTTATCTCACTGAAATAAGCATTTTGTCAAAACAGCATAAAAATTTGAGTGTCCTGTTGATGTTTCGATTTTGGTCTTCTGGTATGCTAATCTCGCTGAAATAAGCACATCAGTCAAAACAACATCAAAAGTTGTGTCAATTGGTGAAGTTGAGATTTTGATCTTCTGAAGTGGTTCACTCGCTGAAATGAGCATGTTAAGTCAAACAAACCTCAAAACTTGAGTCATTTTGTGAATTTCAGATTTTGATCTTCTGAAGTGATTAACTTGCTGAAATAAGCATTTTAATCCAAATAGCATCAAAAGTTGAGTCATTTGGTGATGTCGAGATTTTAGTCTTCTGAAGACCTTAACTCGTTGAAGTAAGCATGTTAGTCAAAACAACATCAAAAGTTGAGTCAGTTGGTGAAGTTGACATTCTTCAATTCTGAAGTGCTTATTTCACGGGAGGAAACCTGTTAGTCAAAACAACATCAAAATTTGAGTCATTTAGTGAAGTTCAGATTTTGGTCTTCGGCTATGCTTATATCGCTGAAATAAGCACGTTAATTAAAACAACATCAAAAGTTGCGTCATTTGGTGAAGTTGAGATTTTGATCTTCTGAAGTGCTTATCGCAATGAAATAAGCATGCCATTCAAACCAACATCAAAGACTAACTCATTTGGCGAAGTTCAGGTATTGGTCTTCTGAGGTGCTTATCTGAGTGAAATAAACATGTTAGTCAAAACAGCATTAAAAATTAAGTCATTTGTTGACGTTGAGACTTTTGACTTCTGAAGTGCTTAAATCGCTGAAATAAGCATGTTAATTTAACCAGCCTCAAAAGTTGAGTCATTTGGTGAAGTCGAGATTTTTCACTTCTGAAGTGTGTATTTCACTGGAAGAAGCCTGTTCGTCAAAACAGCATTAAAATTGAAGTCATTTGGTGAACTTGAGATTTTTGACTTCTGAAGTGCTTATATCACTTCAGTAAGCATGTTAGTCTGGCCAACATCACTGCTTGATTCATTTGGGGAAGATATTACTTTGGCCTTCTCAAGTGCTTATATCACTCAAATATGCATGTTATTCAAAACAACATCATAAGTTGAGTCATTTGGTGAAGTCGAGATTCTTCACTTCTGAAGTGTTTATTTCACTGGAGGAAGCCTGTTAGTCAATCCAACGTCAAAATTTGAGTAATTTAGTGAAGTTCAGATTTTGGTCTTCTGTTGTGCTTATCTCACTGAAATAAACACTTTGTCAAAACAGCATAAAAAGTTGAGTGTCTGGTTGAAGTTTAGATTTTGGTCTTCTGGTATCCTTATCTCGCTGAAATAAGCACGTTAGTCAAAACAACATCAAAAGTTGTGTCATTTGGTGAAGTTGAGATTTTGATCTTCTGAAGTGGTTAACTCGCTGAAATGAGCAAGTTAGACAAACTAACATCAAAAGTTGAATCATTTTGTGAATTTCAGATTTTTGTCTTCTGAAGTCCTTATCTGACTCAAATAAGCATGTTCGTTCAAACAACATTAAAAATTGAGTCACTTCTGACGTTTAGACTTTCGTCTTCTCAAGTGCTTACTGAAATAAGCATGTTAGTCAAAATAACATCAAAAGTTGAATCAATTTTGTGAAGTTGAGACTATGATCTTCTGAAGTGCTTACCTCATGAAATGCGGATGTCATTCAAACCAACATCAAATCTATCATTCATTGTGAAGTGAGACATTGCTCTTCTGAAGTGCATATCTGACTTAAATAAGCATGTTAGTCAAAACTGCATTAAAATTAAGTTATTTGGTGAAGTTGAGATTTTTGACTTCTGCAGTGTTTATCTGACTCAAGTAAGCATGTTAGTCTAACGAACATCAAAACTTGAGTCACTCGGTGAAGTTCAGATCTTGGTCTTCTTAAGTGCTTATCTGAGTGAAATAAGCATGTGAGTCAAAACAGCATGAAAAATTAAGTCATTTGGTGAAGTTGAGATTTTTGACTTCTGAAGTGCTTATCCGACTCAAGTAAGCATGTCAGACAAACTAACATCAAAAATTATGTCCTTTGATGAATTTGAGATTTTTGACTTCTGAAGTGCTTATCTCACTCAAATAAGCATGTGAGGCAAAACAACATCTAAAGTGGAGTCATTTGGTAAAGTTGAGATTTCTGTCATCTGAAGTGCTTATCTCACTCAAATAAGCATGTTAGTCAAACAACAGCAAAACTTGAGCCATTTGGTGAAGTTCAGATTTTGGTCTTCTGAAGTGCGGAACTCGCTGAAATAATCATTTTAATCCAAACAGCATTTAAAATTAGGTCGTTTGGTAAAGTTGAGATTTTTGCCTTCTGAAGTCATTAACTCGCTGAAATAAGCATGTTATTCAAAACAACATCAAAAGTTGAGTCATTTGGTGAAGTTGAGATTTTTGAATTCTGAAATGCTTATCTCACTCAAATAAGCATGTTCGTCAAACCATCATCAAAACTAGAGTCATTTGGTGAAGTTCAGGTTTTGGTGTTCTGAAGAGCTTAACTCGCTGCAATAAGTATTTTAAAACAACCAGCATCAAATGTTGTGTCATCTGTTGAAGTTGAGATTTTAGCCGTCTGACGTGCTTAACTCTCTGAAATGCGCATGTTGGTCAAACCATCATCAAGACTGGAGTCACTTGGTGAAGTTCAGGTATTGGTGTTCTGAAGAGCTTAACTCGCTGAAATATG
>NW_025970462.1:0-12133 GCF_021869965.1 Rhincodon typus | reverse complement strand
TTATTGCGTGGACGGGGTGTGAGGGATGAGGTGCTGGAGATGTGGGAGACACGGTTGAGGGCGTTCTCGACCACCGAGGGGGGGTTGCATCCTAAAGGACATAGCTGCTAGACTGGGTCTGTGGCAGGTGGTGAGGGAACCAACAAGAAAGAAAAACATACTTGACCTCATCCTTATTAATCTGCCAGCTGCAGACGCGTCTGTCCATGACAGTATCAGTTAAGAGTGATCACTGCACAGTCCTTATGCAGATAAAGTCCCACATTCACATTGAAAATAACCTCCATCATGTTGTATGGTGCTATAACTTTGCTAAATGGCCAGTCTTTGAAAAGATCTAGCAACTCAAGACTTGGCATCCGTGAGGGTATGCGGGCCATCTACATCAGCAGAATTGTACTCCAGCACAATCTGTAACCTCATGGCCCGGCATATCCCTCATTCAACCATTACCATCAAGCCAGGGGCTCAACCCTGGTTCAATGAAGAGTGCAGGAGGGCATACCAGCAATAGCACCAGGCGTACCTAAAAATGAGGTGTCAGTCTGGTTAGACTACCAAACAGGACTATTTGAGTGCCAAACAGCATAAGCAGCAAGTGATAGACAAAGCTAAGTGACCCCACAACCAACAAATCTGATCTAAGCTCTGCAGTCCTGCCACATCCAGTCATGAATGGGAGTGGACAATTAAGTCACTCACTGGAGGAGGAGCAGGATCCCCAAGTATCCCCATCCTCAACAACGGAGGAGCCTAACACATCAGTGCAAAAGATATGGCTGAAGCATTTGCGGCAATCTTAAACCAGAAGTGCTGAGTGGATGATTCATCTCTGCCTGCTCCAGCAGTCTCCAGCATCACAGATACCAGTCTTCAGGCAATTTGATTCACTCTATGTGATAACAACAAACAGTTGGAGACACTGGATACTGCAAAGGCTATGGGCCCTGACAACATTCTGTCAATAGTACTGACACTTGTGTTCCAGAACTTGCTGCACCCCTAGCCAAGCTCTTCCAGTATGATGATGTCACCTAGCGTGGTGACGAAACATCTGAATGAAAACAAGCCAACTCGGTGAACAAGTTAACAACCTCACCCACAACCTGAGCTACAAATCTTTGCTAAAACCTTAAATCTTCCAGTACTGTTACAATATTGGCATACAGTCAACAATGTGGAAAACTGCCCAGGTATGTCCCGTACACAAAAATCAGGACAAATTCAACCTGGCCAATTACCGCTTCATCAGTCTACTCTCGACGATCAGGAAAGTGATGAAAGGTGTCATTAATAGTGCTATCAAGCAGCACCTGCTCAGCAATAACCTGCTCAGTGATGCCCAGTTTAGATTCTGTCAGGGCCGCTCTGCTCCTGACCTCATTACAGCCTTGGTTCAAACATGGACAAAAGAGCTGAGTTCCAGAAGTGAGGTGAGAGTGCCAGCACTTGATATCAAGGCTACATTTTACCAAGTGTGGCATCGAGGAGCCCGAGCAAAACTGCAATCAATGCATACCAGGGGCAAGCATTCTATTGGTTGAAGTCATATCTGGCACATGGGAAGATGGGTATGGCTGATGGAGGTCAGTCATCTTAGCTCCTGGGCACCTCTGCAGGAGTTCCTCAGGATAGTGTCCTAGACCCAGCCATCAATTACCTTCCCTCCATCACTGGAGTGTGGGAGGTTGAGAAGTGAACTTATTGAAGTTTATAAAATTACGAGGGGTATAGATAAGGTGAATGGTAGGTGCCTTTTCCTTGGGTCGGGATTTCAAGACTAGGGGGCATATTTTTAAGGTGAGAGGAGAAAGATTTAAACATGACATGAGGGTTTTTTTTTTACACAGAGAGTGTTTTGTGTGTGGAATGACCTTCCAGAGGAAATGGTGGATGTAGGTACAGCTGCAATGTTTAAAAGACATTTAGATAAGTACATGAATAAGAAACGTTTGGAGGGAAGTGGGCCAAGGGGAGGCAGGTGGGACTAGTTTAGTTTGGGATTATGGTCAGAATGGACTGGCTGGACTGAAGGGTCTGTTTCTGTGCTGCATGACCCTATGACTCTATAAGGTCAGAAGTGGGGATGTTTGCAATATTTAGGCAATATTCAGCACCATTTGCAACTCCTCAGGCACTGAAGCAGTCCATGTTCAAAGCAACAAGATCTGGACAATATCCAGGTGTGGGTTGACAAGTGGCAAGTAACATACACACCACATAACTGCCAGGCAAAGACCATCTCCAATAAGAAGCAGTTTAATAACTGCTATTTGGCATTCAATGGAATTATCATCATTGAATCCCTAACTATCAACATCCTGAGGGTTACCTGTGACCAGAAACCCATCTGGATTCACCATATAAATATAACGGCTACAAGAGCAGGTCAGAGGCTAGAAATACTACAGTGAGCAACTCACCTCCTGACTCCTTAAAAGCCTGTCCACTATCTAAAAGGCACAAGTCAGGGGTATAATGGAATACTCCCCCCTTGCTTGGATGGGTGTAGTTACCAACAACACTCAAGAAGTTTGATACCATCCAGGACAAAGCAGCCCACTTGATTAGCACCACAATCACAAGAACCCAATCTCTCCACCACTGATGCTCAGTAGCAGCTGTGTATATCATCTATAAGGTGCACTGCAGAAATTCACCAAAGATTCTGAGGCTTCCAACTTCCAAACCCACAACCACTTCCGTCTGGAAGGACAAGGGCAGCAGATACATGGGAACATCACCACCTGCAACTTCCCCTCCAAGCCACTCACCATCCTGACTTGGAAATAGATTACCTTTCCTTTACTGTCGCTGGGTCAAGATCTTACAATTCCCTCCTGAATGGCATCGTACACCAACTACTCCATACGGACTGCAGCAGTTCAAGAAGGCAGCTCACTGCCACCTTCTCAAGAGCAACTAAGGATGGGCAATAATTGATGGCCAGCCAGTAACTCTCACGTCCCCTGAATGCATGAATAAATGCAGCTAATATGAGCCCAGCCACGTAGGAGCAAATTAATGCAGATGCTGGAATCTACACTGAAAAACAAATGCTGGAGATCACAGTGAATCAGGCAGCATCCATGGAGAGAGAGCAAGCTAATGTTTTTGACTCTAGATGACTCTTCATCAGAGCTGAAGTGAAGTGTGGAGGAGGGTAGCATTTATGCTATAGTTGCGGGAGAGTATAGCAGTGGTGTGGTGTAGAGTGCTGGTGGAGAGAAGATGTTGATTGTTGAGTGATGGGAATGTGAGAATGGCAGAAACAATGGTGTGTCTAACTGCTAGACTTAGAAGAGAAGTCAGTCCCTCTGGGGTAGGGGGAGGGGTGAGAGGACATGGTGACAGAGAATGCAACAAGTAAAGCTAAAATAAAGGGAAGAAATAGGAGAATTTCACAAGTAAAGCTAAACAAAAGGGAAGAAATGGGAGCTGGTTCACAATTTGATGATGTTGAACTCAATGTTAACTCCAGAAGGCTGTAAAGTGCCTAGTATGAAGATGAGATGTTGTTCCTCCAGTTTATGCTGTGATTCACTAGAGTACTGCAGCATGTCAAGGCTGGAGGTGTTCTGCAAAGCAGCCACCTAGTCTGTGTTTGGTCCCTCCAATGTAGGGTAGGCCATATTGGGTGCTGTGACTACAATACATAAGATTGGATGAGGTGCAAGTGAAATGCTGCTTCACCTAGAAATACTGTTTAGGCCCATGGATGGCGAGCAGGAAGGAGGTGAAGGGGCAGGTATTGCACCTTCTGTGGTTACACAGGATGGTACCATGGGAAAGGAGAGTGTCATTGGTGATCATGGAATGGACTAGGGTGTCCCGGAAGGAACGATCCCTGTGAAACGCAGACGGGGGAGTGAGGAGAAGATGCGTTTGGTGGTGGTATTCAGTTGGAGTTGTCTGAAATGGTGGAGAATGATCCTTTGAATGCGGAGGCTGGTGGGAGGAAAAGTGAGGACGGGGGACACGATCATGCTGTTGTGAGCAATGGGAAGGAGCGAGAGTGGAAACATGGGTGATAGGTCAGATGTAGTTGAGGGCCCTGTCAACCACAGTGGGTGGGAAACCACAGTCAGGAAAGAAGCAATCCATGTCAGCAGCGCTGTTTTAGAAGGTGGCATCATCCGAACAGATGCAACATAGGTAAAGGAGCTGGGAGAATGGGATGGAGTCCTTGCAGGATGTGGGGTGTGAAGAGCTGTAGTGAAGGTAGCTATGGGAGTCATTGGCTTTGTTGTGAATAGCAGTGGACAGTTTATTTCCTGAGACAGAAACACAGAGGTCAAGGAAAGGAAGGGAATTCTCGGAAATGGACAATGTGTAAGTTACAGGGGGTGGAAATTGGAGGCAAAATAAATGAAGTTTTCAAGGTCCTGGTAGGAGCATGACGTGGCACCGAAGCAGTTGTTGATGTACCGAATAAAGAGTTGTGGGAGGGGTCCAGTGTAGGACTGGAACAAGGATTGTTCCACATGCCCCATAAAGAGACAGGCATAACTAGCATCCATGTGGGTGCCCTTAGCCACTCCTTTGACTTGGCAGAAGTGAAATAAAATAAAGGAGAAATAACTCATGAGAGTACAAGTTCAGCCAGGAGGTTGAGAGTGGTGGTAGATAGGGAATGTTCAGGTCTTTGGTCAGAGGAAAAAGCCAAGAGCTCACAGACCATTGTGGTGGGGGATGGAGGAATAGAAGGATTGGATATCCATGGTGAACAGAAGGCTGTTAGGGCCAGGGAAGTAGAAATTGTCAATATGGTGGAGGGCGTCAGAGGAATCGAGGATGTGGGTGGGCAGGGTCTGGACAAGTGAAGACAGGATGGAGTCAAGGTAGAAGGAAATCAGCTCTGTAGGGCAGGAATAGGCTGAAATGATGGGCCTATCGTGACAGTCTAGTTTGTGCATTTTGGGAAGGAAGCAGAGCCAGCTGTTCAGGGTTGGGAGGCTACAAGGTTGGAGCCAATGGGGGGAAGATGTCTGGAGGTAATGAGGTCAGTGATACTTCTGGCAACAATGGCTTGATGTTCGGACATGGGGTCATGGTCCAGGGGATGGTAGGAAGAAGTGTCCAAGAAGATTGGCTCTCTGACAGAAAGGAGAGAGTGGGGGATGGCAGCCAGTGACAAGTGGTGTTCCACAAAGTTCAGTGTTGGGACCACAACTTTTCACTTTATACATTAATGGTCTAGACTTATGAACTGAGGGAATTCTAGCTAAGTTTACAGACAATACAAAGGTAGGTGGAGGGACAGGTAGTATTGAGGAGGTGGGGAGGCTGCAGAAGGATTTGGACAGGTTAGAAGAGTGGGCAAAGAAGTGGCAGATAGAGTACAACATGGGAAAGTGTGAAGTCATGCACTTTGGTAAGAAGAACAAAAGCATGGACTATTTTCTAAATGGGGAGAAAATTCAGAAATCTGAAGTGCAAAGAGACTTGGGAGTTCTAGTCCAGGATTCTCTCAAGGTAAACTTGCATGTTGAGTCAGTAGTTAGAAAGGCAAATGCAACTTTGGCATTTATTTTGAGAGGCTTGAATATAAAAGCAGGGATGTACTTCTGAGGCTCTATAAAACTTTGGTCAGGCCACATTTGGAGTATTGTGTGCAGTTTTGGGCCCCATGTCTCAGGAAAGATGTACTGGCCCTGGAGCAGATTCAGAGGAGGTTCACGAGAATGGTTTGAGGACTCTGGGTTTATACTCGATGGAGTTTAGAAGGATGAGGGGGGATCTAATTGAAACTTACAGAATACTGAATGGCCTGGACAGAGTGGATGTTGGGAAGATGTTTTCATTGGCAGGAGAGACTAGGACCGGAGGGCACAGCCTTAGAGTAAAGGGAAGACTTCTTAGATCGGAGATAAGGAGAAACTTCTTCAGCCAGAGAGTGGTGAATCTACAGAATTCACTGCCACAGAAGGCTGTGGAGGCCAGGTCATTGAGTACATTTAAGACTGAGATAGATAGGTTCTTGATTGTCAAGGGGATCAAGGGTTACAGGGAGAAAGCAGGAGAATGGGGTTGAGAAACTTATCAGCCATGATTGAATGGCGGAGCAGACTCGATGGGCTGAATGGCCTAATTTCTGCTCCTATGTCTTATGGTCTTATGGACTTACGAACTTTGCCAGCAGGTTTGATAGCAAAGTTAGGGTAGGATTTAAGAGAGTGAAATGTGGCAATTTCAGAAGGGGTCAGGTTAGACTGGGTGAGATGAGCAGAGAAATTGAGATGGCTGATGTCATGTCGGCAATTTTCAATGAAGAGATCGAGGCAAGTAAGAGGCCAGGGGAAGGGATCCAAGTGGAGTGTGAATACTGGATCAGTGAATGGATCAGTGGAACGATGGAAGAATTCCTGCCCAAAGAAGTGAGCACGGAGACAGAGGCAACGGAAAAACAGTTCAACATCATGACAAGCCTGAAATTCATTAAGGTGGGGGCAATAGGGTATGAAGCTGATTCTTTTGGCCGAGGCCAGTACATTCAGCCACAGAGAGGGGAAGGTCAGGAGGTATGGTGAACACACGGCAAGGGCTGGAATAGGAGGGAGTGGCCTCAGGGGGACAGAAAGTGATGCTGTCTGAGGGCTGGAAAGGGGTAGGTGCTGAGGGGCGCTCCACAGGACGGATGTTGGAATCCATAAGTTGCTGGAGCTTGCACGCCTTGATGCTCGTAAGAAAAAGTTTTTTGTTGAGGTGATGGATGAAGTGAAACTGGGGACTGGAGCAGCTTTGAGAGAGGGTCGATAGACGTTGCACTCTACAACCTTCTGGACTTAATACTGAGTTCAACATCTTCAAACTGTGAACCAACCCCCATTTCTTCCCTTTCTTTTAGCTTTACTTGTTACATTGTCTGTAACAATGTCCTCTCTCTCCTCTCCAGACCCCAGTGGGACTGCCTTCTCTTTCAAGTCTGACAGCTAGGCACACCGTTGTTCTGCCATTCTCACATTCCAATCACTTAATCTGAATCATCAACATCTTTTCTCCACCAGCACTCTACATCCCACCACCCCCACACTCCACCCCCCCCTCCCCGCCACCAACAAATGTAGCATAAATGCTGCACCCTCCACGCTTCACTTCAGCTCTGATGAAGAGTCATCTAGAGTCGAAATGTTAGTTTGCTGTCTCTCCATGGATGCTGCCTGACTTGCTGTGATCTCTAGCATTTGTTGTTTTCAATACATGAAGCCAAGCCATTTGCAAGAACTGAAAGCGATTTCATACCCTCTGTGTGCCACTGATACGTAAGCCCAGGAAGTGGGGCACTGCGCAGGTGAATACCTGTTATTCTTAGAGTAGTCTTTTTTTGCTTTATTCTGTAGCTGTCCTTTTCCCTTTATATTGGGCCCTCCAATGGCAAGCCAAAGGCTAGTTAGTGGCTGGCATGGGTTATCAATCATGTCATTGCACATAACCCTATACAGATTTACATCAGATACAGAATAAGAGCTATGTTACCACAAGGAACAAAACAGGGCACACTAAAAGCATCCTCAAGCAACATCTATGTTATCCGTACTATTCTGGAATAGCAATGGTATTCAGTTGGGCAGGTTTGAAATTTGCTGTAGAGTGCTGCCTGCTGAGCAACCTGGCCATTGTGAGGGAACATCTCTTGCTTGCAGCTATTAGGCAAGAAGCTAAGGAGCAGCATGAGAAACATAGAAACAGGAGCAGGCCATTTAGCCCATTGAGCCAGCCCCACCATTCAATATGCTCACGGAGCAGAAGGAAGAACTGGGGGAGGAGTAAGTGAAACAGGAAGTGCAGGGCCAGGAATTGGAAATTAGGCTACAACATAGACAGCCCCTTTTCTACCTGGGTTCTGTGTGACCAATTACACCAATATGAAGTATATCAGCCCATACCTGCCAGTCCCATGCTCCTTCCTTCTATCTCCGACCATCACAATTTCAACAACGCAACAACTAATCCCATCAGAAAATGTGCTTGCAATCTCATTGACATAACACGTACAAATAAATAGTAATCCCTGCTTGTGCATTCCAATGCGTGCTTACATCTCAAGACAGAATTCAGTGGATTTGTGCTCCATGCAGCCATTGTCACTCTCTGAGGGTGATACCTCAGCAATCCAACTGTTCTGGTGGGGTACAGATTGATGGATTGCTATGATGCCCTCGAAGTCCTTTTTAGCAATGGCACCCAGACTCATGGCAGTGGCCTGAGCTTGCCAGGCTGCAGTCTGTAACTTCACAAAACTCAGACCTATGATAGAAGCTGTTTGTGCTGCATCGGAAGCTGTGACATTGACCATCAGATGTTGCATCATGGTTGGACCCACAGTCTGGCTGGTGCAAAGGAACATCCAAGGGAGGAACAGGAGGAGGCCATTCGGCCCCTTGGAGCTGCTCCACCACTCCATAAGATCACGGTACTTCTAATTATGGCAGCCACTCTTTATTCTGACCTACCTCGAATGCCCTTTGACTCTTCTATTCATCAAGAATCCATTTACCTCTGCTTTAAAAGCATTCTGTGATGCCACTTCCACTGGTGTCTAAGAGCCTGAAACACTCAAAACCTTCTATCTTCAGGAGACCCTATCATCCACAGCCCTGGCCGCAGCACGTACATCAACCTGGTGAAGGTACTGTTTGACTGAAAGACCAACAAATTACATCCAAAAGGTATTGCCTTCTGTGCCCTAACCCCTTCCCATTCCAGACTCAGATCAACCAGTCAACTTTTTGTTGCATTCAGTAAAGTCCACCATCATATTTACGTGACATATTGTGAGATATTGATCCCTTCCTCCCACAGCACCCTTGGAAATTTCACAGGTAATGGGTTGCCTTTAGCCTGAATTTACCTCTTTTTAGGTCATTCCTATCAACTCCTGCATCATTGAGATGCCATTGTTAGATTTGTATGCCAATGGCTTGATACAAATCACCTTTGACCAGCATTTGAACCCTAAGCCTGTTCAGTCTGCATACATTGCAAATGGGCGATGAAATGATTATTATTTGTGTTAAATGAAATGTCTGTATATGCTTCTGCTTGATGTCCTTCCTTCACTGTCGTAGCACCAGCAGACATGGACTCTATGCTTTCACCCACCAAGCTGACATTGATCGTGTCCACCCAAGGGGGGTTGTCACACTCATTTTCTAGTTGAATTTCACACGTGGAGAATGGCAAGTGGTGGCAGGGAATGTAGTTTGTGGTGGAAACCATCATCACAGAGTTCCTCCAGTCGCGTTTCTCTTTCCCCTTCTCCCCACCCCTCTCAGGGCCACTGTGTTGTTTTTATATCATTTCACCCTCACAGCTCATTCTCATCCATCTTCCTCATGTGGAGACCCACCAGATTAGACTTTGCTTCCAACTGTCCTCCCCTACCCCCTGAGTCCTGACATTCCATCCTAATGATGCCCAACCTAGTCCTCCATGTTCTCCCTTTAGTGGTCACGGCCATGGTTACTGCTAATAACCCCCTCCACCAACCCCAGCTGTAGCCACCATGCCCTCTGACGCTGGTTTACACAGAGAGACAATTGCACCCCTTTGACAGGACTGAAGACTACCCTCTATCCAGTTTCTGACATGGCCGTTAGGTTGAATAACCAAAGTATATTTGCTATTCAGGCACCTGGCACATGCTGTAGGTATCAAATTGACATCTCAATGTGCTGCACAGCAAGATGTCCCCACCTTACAGCCAGCTGGCTACTGACAAGCATGGCAATGCTAATAGACTTTAGGTTCTGGCTGAAGATCCAACATGCAAACAGGCATGGCACACATGGCAAGGTTAGGCAAAGCAGAAAGCCATGAGCATGCTGGTAGGCACTAAGTAAACGAATGCTATGAGAGCAAGTAAGCAGCCCTGAGATGCAGCCTGGTTTAATCTGTGAACTGGGTGCCTGTCCTTTTAAGTGTCCTTGCAACAACCTTTCAACGCTCGCTGCTGGTGATCCCTGCAGTGCATGGTCTGTACTTGCTTAGTATGTTGCAAGTGGATCAGAGAGATGCCATGAGGATCATGAGGGGCTGGTGCTTTTATCAGGCGCTTTTCTATGTGAACAAGGGGTGAGTGTGGCTGGTGCCCATGGATTGTGCTGAGATGCTGTTTCACACTGAACAACACAGATCTTTTCAAGCCAGCGACAAGCTGAAATCACCAGCTACCCATGCTTTGCTCACGGTGGGTGCTAGGATGGGAAGCTACACTTGAATAGAAGTAAGATGTACAGGTAGTAAGGTGTTTAAGGAGCAGTAATCCTCCTTAATTGACAACTCACCCGCAGATGCTTAAAAAGATGCAGTGAGTTGCTCCTAACATTGAGTTGAGCCTTACTGGATCTCTCAAGCAATTCTCCCAAAAATCACACAATAGCCCATGTTGTTCAAGCCTCTATAAGATTCTGTCTCTGCCTGTACTGTGATTCCTATGCCCGCTCTTCGCTATTAGCTAGTTTAACTTCATTTTTCACTTCACCACATTTGGTAGTCACCCACCATTATAGGTTTTTCCTGACAATTGACAATGGTTTTTTCATGGTCATCATTTGACTTTTAATTCAGACATTTTACTGAATTCAAATTCCACCCTCTGCTGTGGCAGGATTCGAACACAAATCCTCAGAATTGCCTGGAGTCTCTGGATTAATAATCTAGCAATTAGACCAATAATGTAGGTTTTTAATTTAACCTATTATTTAATCAACCTGTTCAGAGATGGTATTACACACCTCTGGAGCCGGTGGGACTTGAACCCAGGCCTCCCACTCCAGGGATAGGGACCCTACCACTGCACCGCAAGAGGCCCTTCACCCATATTGTATCAAGTGGATTAATACTTTAAGTGGATTATTCCCATGGATCAAAAGATAGCTTTATTTAGGGAATGGCATGGTAAATATTACAATAGTCAGAAGCCAAATAGAACTGTTTTTTTCAGTGTTCTGTTCACCAACGTGAATCATCACACAGGGCTTGCTGTGATTCATTCCTTATATTAATAGGGGGTCAAGTGGAGCCCACTAATAAAGTTTAGACAAGCAGAGATAAATATAGATATTACAGGATGAAATACTTTCTGAAACACTGTGGTTCCAATCCTGTTGGGACCACAGAAATGTCAGCGGTGGAATTCAGAAGTCAGAAGTTTAATACCTTAAAATTCTCATGCTGCATTGAAAACTTGGAGTTTCTTTTTGTTCAATTACCCTTGAGGATCAAGGAATGTTTTGCAGACTGCAGAGATAATCTGTGATACTCAGCTGCCTCAGCAGATTGAATGTGTTGGGAGTCCATGAAAAGTTCGCTGAATAGAGAAGCTAACAGTTAGATGAAGAAATGTCCACCTTCTTCCTCAACCGAGGATTCCCCACCTTCATTGTCCACAGGGCCCTCAATCAGGTCTGACCCATCTCCCGCACTTCCGCCCTCACCCCTTCTCTTCCGTCCTGCAACAGCAGTAGGGTTCCCCTTATCCTCACCTGCCATCCCACCAGCTTCCACATCCAGAAGATCATCAGACGCCATTTCCGCCACCTCCAGCGAGATGCCACCACCAGACACATATTCCCCTCCCCTCCCTTGTCCTCCTTCCGCAGGGACCATTCCCTCCGGGACACCCTGATCCACACCTCCTTCACCCCCAATACATCCCCACAGCCCTACGGCACCTTCTCCTGTAACTGGCGAAGGTGCAACACCTGCCCATTTACCTCCTCCCTCCCCAGTATCCAAGGGCCCAAACATACCTTCCAGGTAAAGCAACACTTCACCTGCACTTCCCAGAATCTAGTCTACTGTATTTGCTGCTCACATTGTGGTCTCCTCTACAGTGGGGAAACGAAGCGTAGACTTGGCAACCGCTTTGCAGAACATCTACATTCTGCTCGCAAAAAAGACCCTGAACTACCTGTCGTCTGCCACTTTAACGCATCACCCTGTTCCCTTGCCAACATCTCTGTCTCCGGCTTGCTGCAATGTTCCAGTGAAGTCCAACGCAAGCTGGAGGAACAACACCTCATTTTCCGCTTGGGGACCCTACAGCCCTCCGGACTCAATATTGAGTTCAATAATTTTAGGGCCTAAACTCTCCCATGTCCCAGCCCCCCACCCCACAAACCAGGCCTTG
>NW_025970461.1:0-12137 GCF_021869965.1 Rhincodon typus | reverse complement strand
AACGTCAGCCTCTCTGCTCCTATGATGCTGCTTGGCCTGCTGTGTTCATCCAGCCCTGCACCTTGTTGTCTCGGATTCTCCAGTGTCTGCAGTTCCTACTATCTCAGATGTTTTAATGAGATTGGTTTGGCCAGAGTAGGGCTGGAGGTTTTATTTCCATTTACAGCAACAACCAACTAAGCCACGTGACATTGTATGTGACATCTAGAAGTGGAGGAGCAGTGAAATTAAAAATGATAGTGAGACGATAATAAAACACAAGTCGGCCAGGGAAATAATTAATAGGAAGGCTAGAAAATAAATACTTAGAGAGATGTGAAATTCTCTGCCAAAAAAATTATTATTGAAGTTCACAAATTATTTTCAAAGTAATCAGATGTGTAAAAACAAACAGCGACGATTCAAATGAAATGAGGAACTGAATCTAAGAAATTGAGAGCATAAAATCCTATGCATTTGTGCAGATTTTGAACCTGGCCTCGATTTTAAAATGGCTGTGGAATTCAGCACACGCTGATTATATTATGCATAGCCAAGAGAGGGGCCCAACTGCTCAGAACTGGGAGAGCTAGTTTGCTCCAAATAAGCATGTTATCAACAATCTGGGTCAAGATTTGTTCTACACTGTACAAACTGCTGCCATTGCTACTGGATACGGAACTGTGGAGCTTGTAATTGATCTGCCTTGTGGAAATGCAGTAAAAATTACAATAAGAGCCTGCTGTGTTTTGAACAGAATTATACATAACAGCGTGAACAAAAGGCAGGACACCAGTCTGCTTTTAAGAAATAGTTGGACAGAATTGTGGGATTTCTGGAAGCAGCAAATGGTGACTGGAGAAGAAACCAAATGAAAAGAAGAAAAGGTCAAAGTAAAGAATTGCAAGGTTGCATCTGTACACACCACTGCACAGAAAAGTGTGCAAGGTCAGAAGTCACACAAGACCAGGTTACAGTCCAATAGATTTATTTGAAAAGACAAGCTTTCGGAGCCTCGGTCTTTCTTCAGGTGTTAGTGAGAGAGGTAGCATCATACACAGAACTTATGAGTAAAAGATCAAAGATTCACGCCATTGATGAGGATGTACTAAACAAACCTAAGGTTTAAATCTTTAATTAGTTAAAGGTTTTAATTGATTAATATGTATATGTAAATCCCGAATTCCTTCCAAGTGCCGATCCTGAGAGAACTAAAGGTTTTATCAGTGTAAAGTAGAGGTGACAATGTATAGTAACAAAAGTGTGAACAGACTCCCACTTGGAGGGTTGTTCTGAGAGGGGGCGGGTTGAACAGACTCCCAGCCGGAGGGTGGCGCTGTGAGGGGACGAGTGTGAACAGACTCCCAGCCGGAGGGTGGCGCTGTGAAGGGTCGGGTGTGAATAGACTCCCAGCCGGACGGTAGCGCTGTGAGGGGGCGAGTGTGAACAGACTCCCAGCCGGAGGGTGGCACTGCGAGGTGGGCGGGGGGAGGCGCGTGTGAACAGACTCCCAGCCGGAGGGTGGCGCTGTGAGGGGGCGGGTGTGAATAGACTCCCAGCCGGAGGGTGGCGCTGTGAGGGGGCGGATGTGAACAGACTCCCAGCCGGAGGGTGGCGTGTGAGGGCCAGGATTAAGCGGCTTTTAAGGCCTGTGCTGTTTCGGTTTTGCTGAGAAGAGACGAGTGGGTTCAGGTTCGGGTTGTTGGTTAATGATGAATTAAAATTTCACTTTGCTTTGGTGAATGAGAGAACCTGAACTTGGGAGAGAAAAGCAGTTGCTGCAAAGAGTGAGTCTGTCGGTGTTCACTCATGTACTTGTCTGGTTAAGATGGTTGAGTGTCCCCTGTATACTTTAGTGTGATTAGCACAGCTATACCTTCACTCAGAAACTGTTTATCACAGTCACTTAGATCTGTACCCGAGTCCTCGTAAGGAGCGCACAAAAAAAAAACTGGATGCTGGAACTCGGAAGAAAAATGTCTGGACATGTTCAGCAACTCAGGCAGCATCAACAAGAGAGGAACAGACTTAACGTTTCAGGTTTGTAGTATGATAAATAGCCACAGACCTGAAATGTTAACTCTTCCTTTCTTTACAGGTGGGAGCTGAGTATTTGGCACACATTTTGTTGCTCTCCCCAAGCTTTGAGGCTCTGGCTGTATACCTAAGATCCCTAGGATCTCTGACTTCTGCCTATCAATTCTTTTAATGCAACTATACCAATAATTCAGGAGCAAATTACTGCAGATGCTGGGATCCGTACTGAAACAAAAAAAGCTGGAAATCATAGCAGGTCAGGCAGCATCCATGCAGAAAAAGCAAGCTAACGTTTTGAGACTAGATGACTCCTGTTTAGAGCTCATCTAGACTCGAAACTTAGCGAAACCAATAATTCAACTAATCACGTTCTCATCCTGAAGTGGGGACAGAAATAATTGGGGTCTCTGTCGATATTTGAGCTGAGTACAAGGTGACATAGCTGTCATTGAAAGTTTGGAACTACATTAATCTGTTTTGGAAAATATGGTGAGTTCAGAAGCCAAGCAGATCTAAATTATTCAGTTAATGATTTAGCAATCAGTCCGGTTTACTTCTGAAACCTGAAGGAATTGATGTTTCGCTAAGGACTGGGATTCTTCCCACATTTTATAAAAAATCATTCGTAGAATGCAGCCTTTGCTCCCTCGACCATCCCTAGTTGTCTTTGAGATGTGGTGAGCTGCCTTCTTGATGCACTGCAGATCATTTGGTTCAAGAAGCCCCGCAATGCTGTTAGCGAGGGATTTCTACGGTTTTGACAACACCACTGAAGGTTTGATGATATATGTCTGAGTCAGGATGGTGAGTGGCTTGGAGGTAACCTGCAGGTGATGGTATTCCCGTGTTTCTGCTGCCTTTGTCCTTCTAGGTGGTAGTGGTGGACAGTTTGGAAGGTGCCTAAGGAGCCGTGACGATTTTCTGCAGTGCACCTCGTGAAAATACACACTACTGTTACTGTGAGGCAGTGGTGAAGGGAATGGATGTTTGTGGATGGGGTGTCAATCAAACAAGCTGCTCTGTCCTGGATGGTGTCAAGCTCTTATTTACCGTGGAAACTAGTTTGTTAAACTGTGTAGTTTTAATTGGTTAAATTGCAGCAGTGTGTAATTACATTTCCTATATGATCTGTGTGCATACAGTGGGTGTTCTTTCCTGATGTCTGCAAAGTTTTATAGGTCTACAACCAGGTTCTGTTCTTATCCATGGAGCTCTCCTGTTGCATTAATGCAGTGTTCCTGTGCTTCCCACAGTAGCATTGTTCAAGCATTCTGAATGCTGGGATGGATCGCAACCCATCTCCACCACCAAGTGATGAAAGCAGTGATGAGACAACCAGAGTTGATGCAATTGGGAACACAGTGTATAGTAAGCACTGGTTGTTCAGCACACTCATGAGGCTGATTGAGGTAACGTTTACATTCTGTATTTGTGCACTGTATACTAAAACGCAGGTCCTATTTTGAAATGATAGGAATGCAGATTTGATCAGTTTCATTAGGGCTTGTTGACTCCTCAGAAGGCAAATAAATTGAACGAACCTGACCCAACCTATAAATTATAAGACAGTTATAATTGGTCTGTGCTGCGCCACCTAATTTCACTTAAAATGATGCGGGGGTGGGGTAGAGGGAGAATGTCGGCAGAGTTCAGTGTCAAGTAGACTTTGAGTAAAAGGAATATGCGTCTGTCTGACTGAATTGGCTTCATGTGGAACACCCATATTATTTGATCAACCTGTTAACGGGAAGCATGACAAGGCCATAGAGGGCATCCACTCTCAATCATATCCGTATCAATAAAATATCATGATTTTTGTAACTCCAAGCGCAGAACTTGTATTACAATTACAGATTTTACTGGGGTATCTAGCAAGAAAAAGTATGCACAACAACACTGTACAAAGGCTGGAAGACATGCAAAATACATTAACCGTTTCACTTTCTCAGCTTGTCTCTCCAGAAGGTGAAGAGGTGGAAGAGTTAGATTCCAGAGCAGAGACAGAGCTGGATGAGGATCTGGAGAATGAGATCTGTAAAATGTGGGACATGTCAATGGATGAGGTAATCATGGAGTTCTATGGAGACCCTTGAATGTGGTGGTGATTGCTATCTGATTGAATGTAAGTGACTGATGTGTCTAGAAGGAATATCGTATCTATATTCCAAGTCTCAAAATCTCTTTGCTCTTTACAATTCTGTCTTTAAATTCCCTTCCCTGGCTCAAAAATCAATCATCTCTGCAGTGAGAGAGAAAGATGAACTAATGTCTAGCTTTGGAGATAAATAAGAGCATCTCTTAATTTGATATTCTGGCTTATTTTACTTCACTGTTGCTTCATTTCACTGAGAGAGGTTTAAGTAAAATGAGTGACTTCTGTGGTGAATTCACAAATCAATTAATTTTTCTCTTTTACTATAGCATAGTACATTGAACTGTCAGAGCAGCTCTACACTGAAAAGACACTGTGAGATTAAGTGATAGTGTGAACATTTTGTTTTCCAGTCATAGCTTTGTGGACTGTATTGTGGAAGGGATTGATGCATGTCAGGTTGTGTATGCTGAGTTGTAAGTGGTCAATGCCTCTTTGAAATGCAGCAATTTTGGTATCATTAACCATGCAGATTAAAGGGCTAGGACTTTACCGCAATGTTCTTAACCTTAAGACATAAATGATGGCTCTTCTTGTCAATATAAGATGTTTGGATACTGTACCCTGACTCAGATGCATGTCACTGTTACTTACTGACTAAGCTTTGTGTTTTGTGCTGCAGGATGTTGCTGTGTTTCTTCAGGAATTCAATGCTACAGACATCTTGTTGGGGATCATTGGTAAATCCAAGTGTCCCCGACTAACGGTGGGTGAAGCTTGCAGTAAGTGAGGGTTATTTGCAATGTAGTATGTTCCTGTCTAGTTCGTTGTATGGTGCCCTCAATTCTTATTGTTGTTGGAGAGTGAGAGACCTGGCAATCAGACTTCTCCAGCATAGTATCTAATTTTAGAATATCACCCGTGACAATTATACTTAGTTTGTAGTAATTTCCCAGTATTCATTTTGTGATACCTTTTTGCTATTGGGTGTGGTATGCACCTGGTTATTAATGAGATATGGTTTCCCTGTTACTGGCCTGTGTCTGGGTAATTGGCTGGTGGCCAACCAGCAATTTCTTACTGAAAAGGATCAAAAGGAAACCAGGTTGTACTCTTATAATGGAGACAGCTGTCTGGATGATTTCTGCAAAAGTAAGCTGAATATCGTTCCCAGTTATTTAACCTTCATTTCTGTGGAAAATAGTTATACAGGACAGCAACTTTAGAATATTGGTTATAAGGAAGTGCATTACACTCTGAAAATGGTTTTTCTCACCACATTTCTGCAAGTGCTGATCTGCTCACCTGCACCCTCCCCTCTAGCTGCGATACCCTCATCCCCAATAAACCAATTACTGTCTCTTATGCTGGTTCTCCCAGTAGATACCCTATCTCCCCAAAAGTCCAAAGGATATAGACTTGAAAGGATAAAATGCACAACTGATTTAGCTAGTTAATGTGAGGTATGGCTGGATATTGGGTTTCTCACTATTCCAGGATCATCCTCGAATGAAAGCTTTTATCTCTTGACTTCTTTTTAAACCTGTCACCCCATTTCCTTGACTGCAACAACAAATGCAGGGAGTTCATGGACTTCTTTTGTCACTGATTTTAAAACCAACTGAACAGTTGCCGCTGCCCCCTCCCATTTCACCGGGCCAAACTTCCTTAAAATTCCCTTTTGTCCCCACCTCGAACTTGCACATTTCTCCTTTTTCTGTCCTATCTCTTCAGGTCCTTTCCAAGTTCAACTTAACCATACAGTCCACTTCTTACTCCCTTATTCTTTCTAAGTTGCTAACTACCCAATTTCTCCTCCCGATCGCCATATTGATCGATATTGAAAATTGTTCATTCTCTTCAAGTGTTGTCCCTCTGTTCTCTAGATCTGTCATCATCATCCTTAAAAGCAAAATTCTTGATCCCACTGTCCTTGCAAAGTACGGTCCCATTTCCAGCCTACCTTTACTCTCCAAAATCTTTATGTGTTGTTGCTTCCTAAATTGGTGGTCAAGTTTCCTAGAACTGTGTTAAAATGTACAATTAACTCAATAAATAAGCTGAATAGTTATGCTTACATTCTGTACAGAATACTGTTCTCTGTGCTGCTGGAGATGGGGTGTGGGGAGTATGGTTTAAGATGGTACTTACCTGTAGGAAATTAAATGATGAGGCAGAATTCATACTGGGATAGGGGATAGTGTGTAAATGGTCTGAGGAAGGAGTGATCTTCAGATAATTGCTCATTTCTCATTCCATTTTCTTTCTGTGGCAGTGTTCTGTAATTGCTGAATAAAGTCTCTTCTTTATCGAGGTTAGGAAATTTGCGTTGGTATCCTGGGAAATATGGCTTGTTACAATGAGACCTGTCGGGCAATCAGTAACAACGATAATCTCGTGTGAGTATTGGTATACAACCCATGCTGCACATTCTTCAATAAATAACCAGTAAAAACATTAACTCCTGTCCCCATTGAGTATTGTTGGTGCAATAGGTTTTTAGAAAAACTGGCATAAAAAATGAATTAAAGATAAGCTCACAGCTTAGAATTTTTCTCTTTTGTTGTCCCCAGCTCTCCTGTACATGGAGCATGAGCTGGGCAAACCATAATTGATATTTTAAGTTCCAGAGGCTTCATCTTACATCAAAGAAACAATTCTCTCTGTAACCTCTAATAATGGCACCGGAGTTAAGGAAATTTTACAAGTGGCATATAGAACTCTGTAAATCTACTTCCTGTGTTCAGTTTATCACCAAAAAGGCCCCCTGATCTCTGGATAGAATCATTTTACCAGTAAACTCAGCCAGTTTTTTATTTGAAATACCAAGCAGAAGGTACTCTGGCATGTCAGACACAAGAAATAAATCCAGTGTAAACTTGGTACTGTGATTCAATAGCACCAGTGTAGTATGAAACACCCGAAGTGTTCAGATGTATGAAGATTCCCAGTACTAAAAATTAGCACTGTTTCAGTGCATGGTGTTTGTGATACATGTGTGGAAACTTTTGAGGTACCCCTGTAGGTGGAGGCAACATTTGCCCCTGAGACTGTATGCAGTTTTACTCCAGCTGTAGATCCATGAGTTTATTGTGGCATCTATTTTGCCTTTCAACACCTAGCAATATTTAAGTAAGTATTTATGAAGCAGCTAGATGGTGATATGTGATGGAGTGAATTAGCTCTAAGATGAGGAATGTGTATTTTTTGAAGCTGTAGTTCCAGAATTTGCATCTTTTAGGATTTATTTTGTATTTTCATCATAGATTTGATGTATCAAAGCAAATGTTCCATACAATCAGTGATTGATATTTAAGAATCACGCTGTTTTCCAACTTTCACTAGAAATCCTCATTTTATTTGAACATGTTTTTCAGCAAGCAGCTAGTCTTTTTAGCTGCAGAGTATAAGATATTGAATAAGGAGGGAAGCAGTATAATTTATTGAATCTAAAAGCTGTGAAAGAAGAATTTTGGGATTTTATTCCTTTTTTATAGTTTCTGTGTGGTGGTTCTTTAAAAAGGCTGTGATTATTATAATTGTTTTAGGAATGTAAATTATGTTGGGTGGAATAGTGGCTCAGTGGTTAGCACTGCTGCCTTACAGCGCCAGGGACCCGGGTTTGATTTGACCCTTGGGCAACTGTCTGTGTGGAGTTTGCACATTCTCCCCGTGTTTGCGTGTGTTTTCCTCAGGTGGTCCAGTTTCCCCTCTCAGTCCAAAGATGTGTATGTTGGGTGGATTAGCCCTGGGAAATGCAGGGTTATAGGGTAGGGCAGGGGAGGGTGGGTCTGCACTGGATGCTGTTTGGAGGGTAGGTGTGGACTTGATGGGCTGACTAGCCTGCTTCCTGTAGGGATTCTGTCGGCAAGAGATGACAGGGAAGAGAACAGGGAAGAATTTAGGGAGTAAATGTTATAAGGTTTTGTTGGGTTTTGAGGTGTTTCTTAGAATAATTGGCTGTTTTGCTGATCATCTTGTTTTCTTTCCTATTCCATAGTGACGTTTTGCTATTGCTACTAGGAGATTCTGACCCACCTACTCTTTTGGAAACGAGCAGGTAGCATTTTGAATACCATGCGTACTAGATTTATGAAGGTCACATAATACTTGATTACTTTTTAGCTAAGTGACTTCATGAATTAACTGTACCTATAAGGAAAATCTAATATGATGGAATTTTATTATGTTGGTAATGGGCCTTCTCTGGAAACTGCCATATTCCTTTTATGAAAGTACTCATATGATTCTGTTAGGCAAGCAATGCTAAGCTTTGGCCTCAGCAATGATGAAGGAACAGCAAGATATATTCAAGTTAAAATAGTGAGTGACTTACTTGAAAATTTGGAGCTAATGTGGTGACATTACATTGCTGCATTTGCTTCTAATTTATGTTCCTGGATGCAATATGAAGTTTGACATCTGGAAGTGTGCAGCCAATCAGTCGGTGTATTTGAGTGTGGTCAGTGTTTTGGATGGGACATGTCAACACCATCTTAATACAAGTGTTAACTTATCTTTCTTTTTCAGATGCTGACTGATTTTGTTTATTTAATGTTATTTTTATCTAACTTGTTTTGTATTTGTGCTGTGCTGTCTAACTCTGAAATGAACCATTTGTCAGTATGGATGAGATGCATCATCTGATCCTAGTTGGCACTATATTTACTGGTCTGGAATTGGTGGTCACTTGTCACAGAACATCTGATCCTGATCATGGAAATGGGCATGATTCTTCATTGCAAATAGTTGATATGAACTAATATGGTTTCAATAAGATGTAAAAGTGTTTGCTCTCTGTTGATTTGAACTATGAGAAGTAACCAACAATAGAATTATCCATCATATACTCAAACTAGGGTTGTATATGGAGGAGCATTGTGCGCTGTAGAATAAGTGGTGTTAATATTCTAAGAATGCTAGGCCACATTGATGCCACTTGTGGCTTCTTGATAATGATCCCTTTTCTGATTAATGCCTCTGTTTTGCAGGTTAATACTGAGCTGTCTTTCTCAGCCAGATGTGTCCAGCATCTGGGTTAACCAAATCCATAAGCAACACTCTGTTCGGGAGAATGTATGCTTCATAATGCAGAGCTCCACAAATGGTAAGTGGTTTACTTTTTTGTGAAAGCCATTTTGTCAAAATGTATGTGATTGGAGAAGTCTGCCTTTGTTTTCATTTTCTCAATTTTCATCTGAGCGATGTCTGCCTGGATGGAAAATTATGAGGTCGGAGAGGAGGCTGCATGAATGTGCATGCCTGTGAATTTGAAACAGTATGGAGTGTGGACTGTTGTATTCTTTGGATGACAAGCTTGCATTGATACATTGACCTGTGGGAGCTTCTCAGTCATGAATTAGTGGGACTGCTATCACTGTTAGATGTTGGAGAATTCAAGCCTACTCTAGGGATTTCAGCGTAAGGTGAACTTAGGGCATGGCTGGGAACATGGGACTGAGATATCATAGCAATTATAGAAATGTGGCTCAGGGAAGGGCATGACTGGCAGCTTAATGTCCCAGGGTATAGATGCTGTAGGAAAGATAGAAAGGGAGACAAGAGAGGAGGGGGAATGGCATTTTTGGTTAAGGATAACATTACGATTGTACTTAGGGAGGATGTTCCTGGGAGAACGTCTAGTGAAGTTATATGGGTATAACTGAGAAATAAGAAAGGGATGATCACCTTATTGGGATTGTACTATAGGTTCCCCAATATTCAGTGGGAAATTGAGAAGCAAATATGTTCGGAGAACTCTGATAATTGTAGGAATAACAGCGTTGTAATGGTAGGAGACTGTTGTAGTGTTAAGGACTTGGATGGAGAGAGATTTATCAAGGGTGTACAAGAACATTTTCTTCAATATGTAGATGTACCTACTGGAGAAGCAGCAAAACTTGCCCTTCTGTTGGAAAATAAGGCAAGTGACTGAGGTGTCATGAGGGATCACTTTGGACCAAGTGATCACAATTCTATTAGTTTTAAAATAGTGATGGAAAAGGATAGACCGGATCTAAAATTTAAAGTTCTAAATTGGAGTATGGCCAATTTTGGTGGTATTAGGCAGGAAATTTCAAAAGTTGATTGGGGAAGGCTGTTTGTGGGTAAAGAGACAGTTGGAAAGTGGGAGACCTTCAAATATGAGATAATGAGAGTTCAGAGATAGTATGTTCCTGTAGTGCGAAGGGCAAGGCTGGTAGGGGGAGGGAGCGCTGGATGACTAGACAAATTGAACCTCTTGTCATGAAAAAGAAGGAGGCATATGTCAGGCAAAGACAACTGGGATTGAGTGAATCCCTAGAGGAGTATAAGGGCAGTAAGAGTATACTTAGGAGGGAAATCAGGGCAAAAAGGGGACATGAGATAGCTTTGGTAAATAGGGCTGAGGAGAATCCAAAGAAATTCTACAAATAGACTAAGGGCAAAAGAGTAACGAGGGAGAGAATAAGGCTTCTTAAAGACCAACAAGGCTGTCTACATGTGGAACCATAGAAGATGGGTGAGATACTAAATGAATATTTCATGTCAGTATTTACTGTGGAGAAGGCCATGGAAGATCAGGAACTTAGGGAAATAAACAGTGATGTCTTGAGAAGTGTCGATGATAGCCGTGATGTGGAGGTTCCAGTGTTGTACTGGGATGGCCAAAGTCAGAAATCACACGACACCAGGGTATAGTCCAACAGGTTTATTTGAAAACACAAGCTTTCAGAGCCTCACTAACACCTAAAGAAGGACTGAGGCTCCGAAAGTTTGTGTTTTCAAATAAACCTGTTGGACTATAACCTGATGTCGTGTGATTTCTGACCTTGAGAAGTGATCATATTACAGAAGAGGAGGTGCTGGTGGTCTTACAACACATAAGGGAAGAGATAGCTGGGCGCCTTGCAGAGATATTTGTATCATCGACAGCTATTGGCGAGGTGCCAGGAGATTGGAGGATGGCTAATGGTGTACTTTTATTTAAGAAAGGTGGAAAGGAAAAGCCAGGAAACTATGGACTGGTGAGCCTGACGTCAGTGGTGGGTAAATTGTTGGAGAGGATTCTTAGGGACAGGATTTACATGCATTTGGAAAGGCAAGGACTGATTAGGGATAGTCAATGTGGCTTTTTGCATGGGAAATCATGTCTCACTAGCTTGATTGAGTATTTGAAGTGGTGACAAAGAAGATTGATGAAGGCAGAATCGTAGACATTGTCTATATAGACTTCACCAAAACCATTTGACAAGGTTCTGCATGGTAGACTAGCTAGCAAGGTTAGATCACGTGGAGTCTAGGGGGAGCTAGCCAATGGATACAAAATTGGCTTGAAGGTTGGAGACAGAGGGTGGTGACAGAGGTTTATTTTTCGGACTGGAGGCGGTGTGCTGCAAGGTTCGGTGTTGAGTCCACTGCTTTTAGTCAGCTATATAAATGATTTGGATGTGAACATAGACGTATTGTTAGTAAGTTTGCAGACATCACCAAAATTGGTGGTGTAGTGGATTAGTGAAGAAGGTTATCTCAGAGTACAACAGGTCAAGAAGTGGTAAATGAAGTTTGATTTAGATGAATGTGAGGTCTTGCATTTTCGTAAGTCAAACCAGGGCGGTCCTTATACAGTTAATGGTACAGCCCTGGGGAGTGTTCCAAACAAAGAGACCTATGGGTGCTGGTGCATCGTTCCTTGAATGTGGAGTCGCAGGTAGACAGGGTGGTGAAGAAGTGTTTGGTATGAGAGATAGTAGGAACTGCAGATGCCGGAGAATCCGAGACAACAAGGTGCAGGGCTGGATGAACACAGCAGGCCAAGCAGCATCATAGGAGCAGAGAGGCTGACGTTTCGGGCCTAGACCCTTCATCAGAAAAGGGGGAGGGGAAGGGAAGGGGGCTCTGAAATAAATAGGGAGAGAGTGGGAGGCGGATAGAAGATGGATAGGTGGAGAGGAAACAAACAGGTCGAAGAGGCGGGGTTGGGGCCAGTAAAGGTGAGTGTAGGTGGGGAGTTAGGGAGGGGACAGGTCAGTCCAGGGAGGACGGACAG
>NW_025970460.1:7340-12138 GCF_021869965.1 Rhincodon typus | reverse complement strand
TGGCTCTATCCCCGCCTCTTTGACCTGTCTGTCTCCTCTCCACCTATCTTCTCCTCTATCCATCTTCTGTCCGCCTCCCCCTCTCTCCCTATTTATTTCTGAAGAAGGGTCTAGGCCCGAAACGTCAGCTTTCCTGCTCCTCTGATGCTGCTTGGCCTGCTGTGTTCCTCCAGCTCTACACCTTGTTATCTCCAATATAGCATATTGCTTTTTTTTTTAAAACGAAACCATGTTACAGTAGATCTAAAAGTCTGGTATTGAGTGGCCTGTACAACCCACAGTGACAACTTTGATCAGTCTGCTCCCTCCGAGTTACTGCGCCACCAACCCAGAGAGCAGTGTATGTTGGCCTTGCTGATGTGTCTCTGCCCTCTGCCTATCTCAGAGTAACTTCAACTTTGCCATCGTGAACATTGGAGCCCCAGCAGCAGGGATGAACGCAGCTGTGCGTTCTGCAGTTCGAGTCGGCCTCTCGTTGGGTCATGTTGTCTACACTGTCGCCGATGGGCTGGAAGGCTTTGCTGCAGGCCAGGTCAGTGTTCCACAGCCTTGTTCATGTCCGTGTCGAGCCAGATTGCTCCCCGCGTTCGCGAGGTATTGGGCAGGTGTTCAACTACATCTAGCTGGATACCAGACAATCTCCTGTGGCATTGCTCCCAGTGATGAAGGAAACTCTCGTCTCTGCATTAATAGCGCGGGTCTTTTGGCACTGACAGATGACTGTGCTGTGTGTTATCATGTAGTTAAATATAAAAGTATCTTTTGTGTCCTGTGACATTGCTCACATTGCGTTAGTGAAGACACTGCCGTATAATAACAGGGATGTTAACAATATAATGTAACGGGAAACAAGAGAAGTGTGTGTTACTCAGCAGAACTGATACATTTTTGATGCGTGTCCCCCTTGCCCTTTTTTTTTCCCTGCAGATTAAGGAAATGAGATGGTGTGATGTTGGAGGCTGGACTGGACAAGGTGGCTCACTGCTGGGCACGAAACGGTGAGTGTTGCCTCTTCACCCTGGTGACCATTCCCTCCCCTGCTCCACCAAGCAGATTGTGTTGTTGTATAAAGTCTCTGTCTGGCATCGAACTGTGCACAAGTTATTCGGAAACCAGCTGTTTATATCGCTGGGATCACTTGGAATGGTCTTCCGGATGTTGCTTGTTCACATAGAATCCCTACAGTGTCCCCTCTTAAGCACACCCACGAGAAGAGAACTGTGAAACCACAATCCCATCGGTGTTGGGTATGTCCTGATAATGCTGTTGAGTCGGAGGGTCCTGGGGTCAAGTGCCACACGAGGGCTACGAGCCTGTTCTGCCAGTCCAGTGCTGAGGGGGTGCTGCAGTCTCTGATGCCATCATTCAGATATGTTCCCTCACCAAAATAGCCATTCTTTAATTTTTAAGCATTGTTTGTCTGATGGCAGAATATTCCACCATGGGGATCCTCATAGCTCAGTCCTATAAATGTTCACCTCGTGTGTGTGTGTGTGTGTGTACACACCTAGGCACACAAACACACACATACTCACGCATGGTTGTGTAAAATGGTGGAGCTCAATAGTGTAAACTAAGGGCAGATTGGTGCACAAGCCCAAAACCAGGGGCCATAACTATAATAAAATCACGAATAAAGTCAAGATGTGTCTTTACCCACAACTCACCAGTGCAGGGAGGCAAATAGCTGTGCACACTATAGATAAGTACATGAGGGTAGAAGGACATGCTGATAGGGATTGGATGATGTGAATTGAGAAGGGTTTAGTGTGGAGCTGACAGAGACCAGTTTGACTGACTGGCCTGTATCTATGCAGTGATTCTATCAGTGTTCCTCACCCTCGCCGTCAGAGGCCCACAATCCCTCAGCGTTCTTGTACAGGCTTGAACTTACACTGACGTTGTTTGAACGTATCTGCTGCTATTTCCTTCCTTTCGTTTGCAGGACGCTCCCCGAGAAGTGCATGGAGCAGCTGGTGAAACAGATCCGGCAGCACCGGATCCACGCTCTCCTCATTATTGGTGGGTTTGAGGTGAGACGTTCCGCATGATCGGCGAGTCGGGGAAGCTCCTGTCACTCCTCCTCCTCTTCCCCGCCCCCTGCAGCTCTGGCCAACCCTTCCCATCTCCCCATCTCATTTGCTTTGTTGAGCTGCCAGGCAAGGAGTGGTGCAGAGCATTGCTCAGCCTCGCCACCTGTTGATGTAACCTGGTACCGGAGCCACGACGACCAGAATGGACATCCTATTTTTTTTTCTCTTGCTGCCATTGTAGCAATTTCGAACAACCCATGGAGCTGGTGACGTTCATCTGGAGCATGAGGTCTGTTAGGTTGTCACGGGGGAGGCGCGGTGGGGCGTAACTCAGATCCTTGCAGAGTCAGCGGCCGTGTGTTCAAGTTCCTAATCTGAGAACCAGGGTGTACAGGCCGGCCTGGCACGTGCAGTACAGCCCCGAGGCTGTTATCAAGTACAACCCTGACCGTCAGGCTCAGAGGCTTTCAAGTGTTTTGTCCTAAAGCACCTTCCCACATGTCAGCCTGCAAAAATCGAGACCCATCACACTTTCCCTAACAGGACTACTTCATTCCAAGGCACTTTCACGCTGACCCGTCTACCTAAAAGCCACAGACCATTTATTTTTTTAAAAATAATAAAAAAATTGATGTTTGGTGTTGCCGACGTCCGCGATCTCTCCTGTTTTCACTGCTTTTGGCCTCCTCCGGCCCAGAGTCCAGACCTCCTCTGCGCTTTGCAGCTTCTTTTCAGGAATCGGTCAGTGTGTTCGTCTGAGGTAAAAGTGAATTGAAGCGACGCCTGTTTCTCGTTCCTCACCAGGCTTTCGTGGCGGCCTTGCAGCTGACTGAGGGGCGGGAACACTACGAAGAGCTCTGCATCCCCATGTGCGTCATCCCGGCAACCATCAGCAACAACGTGCCAGGCACTGACTTCAGCCTTGGCTGTGATACCGCAGTCAATGCAGCTATGGAGGTAAGTCGGGGTTGGAGGGGGGGATGTGGTGGGTTGTTCAGCTCCATCCAAGTGCAGTGCCCAGTCAGATCAGGTTTTTTTTTTAATTCATTAATGGCATGAGGGTGTCGCTGGCTAGGCAGCATTTATTGCCCATCCCAAATTGCCCAGAGGGCAGCTCAGAGTCAACCACATTGCTGTGGGTCTGGAATCACATGTAGGCCAAGCCTGGTAAGGATGGAAGTTTCCTTCCCAAAAGGACATTAGGGAACCAGGTGGGTTTTTCCAGCAATGGATTCATGGTCATCATTGTACTCTTAATTCCAGACTTTCTTTTTTTTTTATTGAATTCAAATTCCACCATCTGCCGAGGCAGGATTCGAACCCACGGCCCCAGAACGTTATGTGGGTCTCTGGATTAACAGCCCAGTGATAATACCACCTTAGGCCATCGCCTCACCTCAGGGATCAGAAGGGCCTGGGCTCGCAGCGACCTGGGGAATTGAGGTCTGGGGCCTGGGGGAATCGAGGTCTGGATCGGAGGGATTTAGGAAGTTGAGGCCCAGTGTTTGGCAAAACACTGTTAGGTTAAATGTTAGACAACAAGGTGCAGGGCTGGATGAACACAGCAGGCCAAGCAGCATCATAGGAGCAGAGAGGCTGACGTTTCGGGCCTAGACCCTTCATCAGAAAAGGGGGAGGGGAAGGGGGTTTTGAAATAAATAGGGAGAGAGTGGGAGGCGGATAGAAGAGGGATAGAGGAGAGGATAGGTGGAGAGGAAACAAACAGGTCGAAGAGGCGGGGATGGGGCCAGGAAAGGTGAGTGTAGGTAGGGAGTTAGGAAGGGGATAGGTCAGTCCAGGGAGGACGGACAGGTCAAGGGGGCGGGATGAGGTTGGTCGGTAGGAGATGGAGGTGCGGCTTGAGGTGGGAGGAGGGGATAGGTGGGAGGAAGAACAGGTTAGGGAGGCAGGGACGAGCTGGACTGGTTTTGGGATGCGGTAGGGGGAGGGGAGATTTTGAAACTTGTGAAATCCACATTGATACCATTGGGCTGCAGGGTTCCCAAGCGGAATATGAGTTGCTGTTCCTGCAACCTTCGGGTGGCATCGTTGTGGCACTGCAGGAGGCCCAGGATGGACATGTCGTCTGAGGAATGGGAGGGGGAGTTGAAATGGTTCGCGACTGGGAGGTGCAGTTGTTTGTTGCGAACCGAGCGTAGGTGTTCTGCAAAGCGGTCCCCGAGTCTCCGCTTGGTTTCCCCGATGTAGAGGAAGCCACACCGGGTACAGCGGATGCAGTATACCACATTGGCAGATGTGCAGGTGAACATCTGCTTGATGTGGAAAGTCTTCTTGGGGCCTGGGATGGGGGTGAGGGAGGAGGTATGGGGGCAGGTGTAGCACTTCCTGCGGTTGCAGGGAAAAGTGCCGGGTGTGGTGGAGCTGGAGGGGAGTGTGGAGCGGACAAGGGAGTCACGGAGAGAGTTGTCCCTCCGGAAAGCAGATAAAGGTGGGGAGGGAAAGATGTCTTTGGTGGTGGGGTCGGATTGCAGATGGCGGAAGTGTCGGAGGATGATGCGTTGGATCCGGAGGTTGGTGGGGTGGTACGTGAGGACGAGGGGGATTCTTTTTTGGTTCTTATTGCGTGGACGGGGTGTGAGGGATGAGTTGCGGGAGATGTGGGAGACACGGTTGAGGGCGTTCTCGACCACCGAGGAGGGGAAGTTACGGTCCTTGAAAAACGAGGACAACTGAGATGTACGGGAGTGGAATGCCTCATCCTGGGAGCAGATGCGGCGGAGGCGAAGGAATTGGGAATAGGGGAT